>NC_140510.1:70448650-70733650 GCF_964339955.1 Pipistrellus hanaki | reverse complement strand
TCAGCTGCTAAAACTTGTACAAACAAATACTCCGTCCGCTCGTGTGAGCTTCTGGAGTCCTGCTGGTTCTCCGTGAGTCACTTCGCTGGGAGGGTAAGCCAAGGTTTTACCAGAATGCTTCTGAAAGGCATTTGATTGAGTCTAAATAGATGGCATGGCGGGTGATGTGCCACAGGAATAATACTCTGGGTGGACTTTAAAGCCCTTTCCTCAGGGAATGAGGTGCTAGGAGGAGTTTATTTGTGAGGTAATATTTATATGGACAAGTATTCATGGAGAGTCAGGTGGTGGACGCTGATTGATTTAGTGACGATCTTACAGTAACGCTTGAACCTGAGGATAAAACCGTGCCTCTGAAAGAAGGTTTTCTGGCGGCCCTGTGGCAGACTGGCCCCGCTGGCTGTCCTAGGCCTTCTAGACCCGCTTTGAACACAGGAATGATCGCAGGACAGCATTTCAGTTCTATTCTGATCCTTTACTAGCTGGTGTTTCAGATGGCTATAAAATGCCCATCGTTGGTTCTCAAGGGGGAGGGGATGTTATTTGTTTTATTGTCCAATGGGATGCAGCTGGCATTTAGTTCCCGAGAGCCAGGGATGCCAACCTTCCTATCATGCACTGAACACACCCTTATGGAGAATTACCGACCAGAAAGTCAGTGGCACCTCCGGGGGCAACATGGGCGCATGCTCACTTTAATGAAAAAATACGTCGATGATTTAGTAAAGATTCAGTTGAGCCGTCCGACCTCCGAGAAGGTCATTCGTCTTCTGATGAAGTCACTTTGGGGAGGGACCCACAGGGAGCAGCCAATTCTGCAAAAATGATTCTTTAGGGTTAGGAGCAGCCAACGTTCCAGAAGGCTTGCTCCCACAGGCTCCTGTTGTCAGACCTGTGGATTAGCTCCCACTTAGCGACGGCAGCTGTCTGTATGGGATGAGCTCAGGAAGACCCAGGCCGGCATGCACCCTAACCGGAGGACTTCTCGTGCTGAACGTGAGGTTCGAGGGTGGCTTTGCATTTCTCGGGATCCCCCGTGGTCCTGTCAGTGTACTGGTCACATCCTGTAGGATGCGGAGGCTGCTTTTAAACACCCCCTGGCATTAAAAGGGATTATCTTCGGGCGAGAGCTTAGGGCATGCATGGTATTTAAAACAAATAATGAGAGGAAAGGAAGCAGGCTATGTGATCAGAGCTTTGTCATTCCTGGCAGCTTTTACACACACACACACACACACACACACACTCACACACACACACACACACACACACACACACACTCTCACACACATACATACACACACACTCACACTCACACACATACACGCACACTCACACACATACTCACATACTCACACACACGCACACTCACACACACACACGGCGCTGAGAGTGTCCCCAGTTAGACACTCTGTTCCAAGTCCCAGTTTCCGTGTGGCAGGATGGAAGATGCCTCGGCCTGAGGCTGGAGGAAGCCAGGCTTAAGGCTGGCTGGCGGACGGTAGGCTCTGAGCACTGTCCCCTCCGAGGCCTGGGTGTGTTGAGACGCTGTAAGGCCATAGTGACTGTCCCTGTGTGAATGGCCTGCACTTGTGTTGCCAGCCATCTGACATCCTTCGCTTACGAAAGGAGGCTGCAAAAACACACAAATAAGCATGCTTTTGTTTTGTCTTATGTATATGTATGAGAAGTTAAAATAAAATACATTTACTTAAAACAAATACGTTTAGAACATAAAAACGAACAAAGTGAAGTTGAGGAACTGTACTTTTGAGTATCTATACTAATAAAAGGGTAATATGCTAATAAGACCAGGAGACCTTCCAGGAGATCTTCCTGATGTCCTCAGACAAAGCCATGGTGACAGGGCTGAGTCAGAAGTGGTTAGGGGTGATCAGGCCAGGCGGGGAGGGCAGTTGGGGGTGATCAGGCCGGCAGGCAGAGAGGTTAGGGGTGATCAGGCATGCAGGGGGGCAAGGTAGGGGCGATCAGGCCAGCAGGCAGGCAGGCAGAGGGGTTTGGGGCGATCAGGCAGGTGAGTGGTTAGGAGCCAGTCATTCCAGATTGCAAGAGGGATGTCCAGCTGCAGGTTTAGGCCTGATCCCTGTGGGGTCCCAGATTGGAGAGGGTGCAGGCCGGGCTGAGGAAAGCCCCCTCCTTGTACAAATTTCGTGCACTGGGCCTCTAGGTAAACATAGATGAAAAGTAAACAGATAGAAGGATGAAACGAATGGAAAATTTTAAAAAGTCCACTTGCTGAGCTCCTAATATGCACCAGCTTCCATGCTGTGCCATGGACTCCTCAGCTTCCCGAGCTGGGAGCTGGCATCATTTCCCAGAAGAAGGAAATGGAGTCTATGCAGGGTAAGGCCTTGTCCAAGGTCATAAATGCAGCAAATGGTAGAAGTAAAGTCTGAACTCAGGTCTGCTGTGTCTTAAAGTTCTGGGACCCTACAGCCCCTTGCAGACAGCCTGGCAGTGTCATTCCCAGGGGGTGTCCTTCCTGCATGGCACCTGGAATAAAGGATGTGTCCCTCAAAACCAGAAGCTCCTGCTCTCGATGCAGAGGGGTGTGTGTGAACTGATAGCCAGAGAATAATAGCCTAGTATGCAAATTGTCCGCTTGGGCAGTGGTTCCACTGGGAGTTTGACTGCTCGCTATGACATGTGCTGACCACCAGGGGCGGCACAGAACATGGTGGGTGTTCATGACAAGGCGTTTGCAGTGGGCGGCAGTGGAGGTGCTGGCAGCTCTGATGGGCCCTGATGAGAGTGGGACCATTCTGGATGGTGGAGCAGGTGAGCAGGTAGTGCCAGGCCAAGGCAGGTGCGAGTGGCGGGGGGGGGCAATCACCCTGCAGATGGTGCCCAGCGCCGCCTGGCTCCCAGGCCCTGAGGGAGAAAGGCCAAATAGCAATACTATAATATTTCCTCTAATTATTTCCCTTTCAATGTGCACAAATCCGTGCACTGGGCACTCATGTTACATGGAGTGCTTTGTGGAGTTATAAGTGACTGGTCGAGGCTGAGTGTGGGAAGGTTGGACTTGCAGGAGCTGTTTGCGTAGAGGGCGGGAGGCGAAGAGCCTGGAGGACTTCGCGTGCAGTTGCAGGACGGAGGTTTGATTGGAGGGAGCGCAGCGGGGAGGAGTCACCTCCCGGGTCACCGGGCTGCAGCGTCTGGACCTGGTGCGCAGCCTCGTGCACCAGGAGCGGCTATTTATAGCTGCCCAGCTCCGTCTGCACAGGAGAGATGGGGCCGGGGAGGGTCATGTTTAGGTGGCGCTCCCACACGGGGTGCTGGGCCTGGGCACGAGGCACTGGGCCATCCTCTCTTGTCCTTGGGCAGTGCGGCGCTCTGCAGGCAGCAGCCAGAAGGATTTTTAAAAAAATATATTTTATGGATTTTTTTTTTTTTACAGAGAGGAAGGGAGAAGGATAGTTAGAAACATCAATAAGAGAGAAACATCGATCAGCTGCCTCCTGCACACCTCCTTTTGGGAATGTGCCCGCAACCAAGGTACATGCCCTTGACTGGAATCGAATCCAGGACCCTTCAGTCCGCAGACTGATGCTCCATCCACTGAGCCAAACCAGTTAGGGCAAGCAGGATTAAAAAAAAAAAAAAAAAAAGTGCAGATCATGTCCCTCCCTGCTCTCAGTGCTTCAGTGACTCTCCACAGCAGGCAGAATGTCGTCTGGCTCTTCGCTGTGGCCCAGGAGGGCAGCGTGCCGGCGTGTCCAGTCCAATGAGGATATTATGCTTTTATTATTATAGATTATTGATGGGCCTAATATTGGATCTTGTGCCAAGGTGTTTACCAAGCTACCAAATGCTGGCTATCCTTGACCACATGTTTGAGGATTAAGTGGAGGGAGAAAAAGCACCTTTCCTCTATCCTCCTAGGTTCGGTGACTGGGCCTGCCCATCAGACTGACCAAGGACAGATCAACAGGAGGAGAGGCATACACATCTCTTCCGCTGCACATGTTTTATTTCTGTGTGCATGGAAACCTTCATGGGCATGAAGACTCCGAGATGTGCTTGGTCTCAGGAGCTCATACACCATTTGAACAAAGGGCAGTACGCGGTAGAGAAGTACCTAGCGGAAGAGTGTGAGGCTTTGGCTTCTAGGGGTGGTGAATTGTGGCAGGGGTCAGCTGTCCCCAAGGCCAGACTTGCAGATCTGTCCTGTAATGGGCTGGTGTCTCTGGCACATTATAATCATCTAACTCTCCTGGTGTCAATAGGAAACGTACCATGCAGGTGGTTCCAAAGCTGTCGTCACCCATGGGTGCCTTCTCCGAGGGGGTTGGGGTGGGGGGCCCCTGGTGTCATCGTGGTAACCTGCAAGCATGCCTGTCATGCACACTCTTTCTTTCTTCCATCCAGAGGGGGCTTCTGTGTACGGAATTGCACGTCTAGGGAGGTTGGGTTAAACACGAATGCCACGTGTTCCCCTCCGTCTGGAAGTTCACTTATGATTCTCATAGCTCGGACTAAGGCTGGTGCTCTGTTTGGTGCCTTCGCTGGTAAAGACTCACCCCTCCTCACCATGTCCTCCACATCTCTGAGTCATTATCAGGGTTTTCTTCTCATACTGCAGTGGGGTTCCACAACCTGCCTCGTACGTGCGGGTGCATTTAGCTAAGTTTTACCAGTCACGTGGTCTCTGTGAAGGCACGTACTTGGCCCGGGTCTGGAGTGATCATTTTGATTCAAATGATTATTGCTCAATATCAGTCTCCCAACCCCACGTCCCAGACAGGGCATCTGATGTCTGCGTGTAGCCGGAATGAAGCCAGGCCCCTTTATGATCCAATCTCAGGACATGGGGATACTCAGCATGTATCCGAAAGGTAATTTAAAATCAATTTAGATATGTATGCTATTTTTTGGAGAAAATGTAGGGATGGATTATTTTAAAGCAAAAGCTGTCAGCATTATTATCATTTTTTAATTCTCTGACACAGTCAGTCTCATGGCATCTTTTTCCTAAGAGTCCTCACCTTTTCTCAACTCCCCTGATAGAGGAGTGAGGGCTTTGAATGTTTTATTTTTGTCCTATTTTATCCCCAGTGCTGTATGGAGCTTTGGGAAATACTAAGAGAGAGACTGAATCATTTCCAAATCCAAATTATGTTTGGATATCTTTGACATGTCTGGTCCTGTCTCCTGTATATTCTTTTAGTATCTTAAAAGCCAATTCCTGAACATTTTTGTGAATCAAAAAACCACATACAGGAGAAGGTGACTTTTTTTTAAAAGAAAAATTTCACACTGATTTTTGTGTATAAAATATTATGGGCGTTTTGGAAAAAAAAACATAAAAAACTTTATGTTTACATTATCTTAGCTTTTGTGGCATTTTAAAAAAAAGAATTTGCCGAAACCGGTTTGGCTCAGTGGTAGAGCGTCAGTCTGTGGACTGAAAGGTCCCAGGTTCGATTCCGGTCAAGGGCATGTACGTTGGTTGCGAGCACATCCCTGGTAGCGGGTGTGCTAGAGGCAGCTGGTCGATGTTTCTCTCTCATCGATGTTTCTAGCTCTCTATCTGTCTCTCTCCCTTCCTCTCTGTAAAAAATCAGTAAAATATATTTTTAAAAAATTAAAAAAAAAAGAAAAAGAATTCACTGAGCTTCTTAAACAGTCACTGATGATAGGATAATTGAATGAGCCCTACTTCTCCAGGGCTGCAGGGCGCTCTGTCCCGGAGCCCAGGCAATGGCAGACGCTTCCGCTGCCGAATTCAGCTCTCAGCATGGCCACGTGCGTGCTGCTTCTGATGACCGCCCACAAGCCCCATCTTCCTCCCCAGAAAAGAACCCTATGGGGTGAAGCAACACATCTTCAGGAACAGTGAAGCAAAGGAACAGAGGGGACACCTTAATGGCCGTCTTAAACGTGTACTCCCCCAAAGGATACCTCCGTCTGCATCTCCCACAGACACTGCCCTCGGATGGACCCAGAGCCGTGGGGACTGTGCACGGCCCCCGGGAGCACTGGCCACCCCCCTCTGTCCCCTTCCCCGCATCCCGAAGTCGGTGCACCCCTGTCCTGCTGCTCTCCACATGGCCTCGCACTCCTGTGCCCGTCTCCTGCACTGCCCGCTCTTCATGGCAGGAAATGGGTGTCTGTGGCCTCCAGGTAGGCCCTCCGCACATGCCTTTGGACTGAGGGAAAGAAGGAAGGAAGGGACACGCCAACAGGTGAAAAGGACAAGGGAGGCCCGTAGTCCGGGGCTTTGCCGTAATCGCTCCTATGAGTTTCCCACGGGCGGTGTACGTGGCACCTGAGTCACACCGCCTGGTTGGGGTGTGTGCTGAGATTCAGGTTCCTGTCCTTTAATGCATGACAACAATGATAGCTTTTCCAGCAGTCCCGCCCGGGAGGCCTCCAGGCTCATCCCACCGGCTGGAGTGAGACCCCGTGCCTCCCCAGCTATGAGGGATTCGGAGAGAGAAGTAGGGTTCACAGGCGCACTGTGGCTGTGGACAGAGGTGGGGCTCCGTGGGCGGAGGCGGGGCTCCGTGGGCGGAGGCGGGGCTCCGTGGGCGGGGGGGGGGCTCCGTGGGCGGGGGCGTGGCTCCGTGGGCGGAGGGGGGGGCTCCGTGGACGGGGGTGTGGCTTCGTGGGCATGGAAGCCGCTCAGCGGATGGCAGGGGCGGTGTCTGCTCCGAGGAGGCCGGGCCCTCTCTCCTGGCCAGCGTTAGGCCATGGCCTGGCACCTGGGAGGGATGGGGCTGCGGCTGCATCCGTGGTGGGTGGTCAGGTTCTGGTGTGTGTTCGGGTGTGGAGGGGAGGCCCTGAGCGGGTTATATCTCTCTGTGGCTGGAACAGACAGTGGCTGCTTCTTGGACTTCACAGAAAGCATCTTCCTCCTTCCACGAAGGATCTGTTGGTAGGCTCAGCCCCTTTCCCACACATCAGCTCGGCCCCGGCTCTGCTGTGCCCTTCGCTCTCCGCAGTCTTGCTGTTGGCCAAGCCCAGCGATGCCAGTGTCTTCCCACTCCCTCCCTCCCCACGTCCCCCATAAAATGCAAGCGTAGATGTTCAGCACAGTAACCTCTGGGAGTTGTCACTCGTGCTAGTGCTCATGGGTATTTCCCATGCATCTTCTCTCTGAGGACTTGTATTGGTCTTGGAGCTGAGGAAGGACAGAGAGGCAGTCATGAAGCTGAACGGTGTTTCTCTGTTTTTTTTTTCCAGATGAGAATTCTCCAGCCAACTTCTGGGATTCTAAAAACAGGGGTGTGACCGGCACCCAGAAAGGCCAGCTCGTGTGGAGGATTGAGCCGGGGCCCTACTTCATGGAACGTAAGTGGCCACGTGCGCAACGGATGTTTGTGATGCGACGCTGCCTGCGTGTGCAGGGATCTATGGGTCTTTTCTGAGTGCTCTTTAAAATGCTTTCGGCTCTGATTTACATACACTTGTACCATATAACTCCAAATTGGAAAATGTGTTATTTTAGAAAATACTCATTAGAGAACGTTCACATATTTTGAAGAGTGTGTGTGTATTGTATGAACATATGATATCCTATCTAATAAAGATGGGATATGGAAATTGACGGTAACTCTGCGACAAAGATGGTGGTACCCACAGACCATAAGGAGGGAATATGCAAATGGATGTGACAAGGCGAGAGGCGGAAAAGCGGCTCTGGGCCAGACCAAAGGCGGAAGCAAAGGCGGTGCTGGAAGCTAGGGAAGGAAGGCCTGTTCTTACACAGATCTTTGTGCATCAGGCCTCTAGTATAAATTATGTGTGGCTATTTTAATACTTCACACATTTTTGTATACCTTTGCATCTACATTTGTAATTCATATTTAATGATTGATACTAGTTTTAGAGAGCAGGAAAAACACTTCAAGGTTTAAATGTAAGAATTTAGCTTAATTAAAAATTTTTATTTGCTAGCTCTGCTATTATTTTTCCCAGCGGCAGAATATAACTTTTGCCTTTGGGTCCTGGGTTTTTAACAAATGTGGGTCAGATAGTCAGACTGCTATAGATGTCTGTTTACTAGGAATCCTGCAGGTAATTCAACCATGCCCCAGTTATCTGATGTTATATTCATTTGTACATGCAAATGCACACGTGATTACATAGCACACGTGATTCACAGACATATGTCATTCCTTCTTATTTTGGATGAGGGGGAGTATTTATACTTTCCACTAATATTATTGCAAACATAGTAAGTACGATTTTGTGGAGTAGCTGGATACTCCTGTAAGCAAATGATTTACTGGTTGCTCCAGGTTAATGCCTACACTTAACGGAATTTTTCCTTACTGCAGATAAAATGGCTCTAAACATTTTCCAAGTTATTTATCTCTGTGTAACATTTAAATCTTCCATACGCAGGGTGTTTAATCCAAGAGAGTGTGGGGATGCTATACAAAGGAGGGTACTTACTACACCTTAAAATATAAAGTAAGGTTTGATCGAGAAGCAACTTGATGTAGGCACATTATCTACACTAATAATAAAAGAAAAATATGCAAATTGACCGTACCTTTGCGATGCCCACCAGGCAATCAGGAGTGAGTATGCAAATTAACCCAACAAAGATAGCATGTTAATTTTCATATGCAGGCGCCTAGTGGCTGGGCGCAGGGCGGGACACCTGCGTCATCGCCATGGCATTCCGCACTGCCCCAGCCACTCAGGGCCTCTGGGCAGCGTGGGAAGGTGGAAAGGAGGCTCTGGTTCGAAGCAAAGGCCGTGCCGGCAGCCAGGGGAAGGAAGGCCCATTCTTGGCAGAATCTTCTTGCATCGGGCCTCTAGTTAAAGCATATAAAACTACTGCACTATAACAAGTTGTTTTAAAAGATTAGCAGCTATTACTTTGAATTGCCATCAGATTATTTCTTCCACATTTTCACCTGGAGGTCAGCATTCTAGAGCTTTCTCTAACCCCATTTCTGAGCCCTAAGCAACGCCTTCTTTTCAGTTTAATTTCTGGCTAGATTCTCTCCTTAAATCTTGAGTGGAATGTAATTTTAAGGGGAAATGCTCACGATATAAGTGAGAGGAAAAGGCAGATACACACAGCACAGCCCCAGCTGAAATCATGGCAGATGGGAAAGCCCGAAGGGTATGTTTGCCAGACGTGAATGAGAGGTTGTTTCTGGGGGGTGATGTCATGGGTGCTTTTGCTTGCCTCTTTCTACTTCACTTCCCACCCTTGGCCCAGCTGGCATTACTGCCTAAGTGGTCGGAAAAGTAAGTGATAAAACGATATGGGGAAACATGGGGCGAGAACTAGCCAAGCTTCCTCTCAACGTGATTCTTCCTTTGGGAGGATCCCAGGGTTTGAGAGGCTGAGCTGGCTGAGAAATAGCACCAACTGAACTTCAGGGGAAATGGTAAAACAACCTTCGTGTTGGCTCCCAAGTGCGGAAGGCTGCGGGGGGTGATGGCCCTGGGTGGCACCTGCCGATTCACACTGTGGGTTGTTCTGAGATAAATACCTTGGTGCATTGAGAAGAAGTCAGCATCACGTGTGTGTGTGAAACACAACAGCCAGTGGACAAGACTGTCTCAGTTTGTGTGGTTGATTTTCTTTATCCCTTCCAAAGTGGTAGAGGTTCGGGACATCCTGGCTGATTAGGCGATAGTAAATCTCTCTCTCAAAGAAGGTTTTTCTTTACCCTGCTAGTACTTAGATCTCTCTCTCTCTCTTGCTTTCTCCTCCCCTACCCCTTTTCTCTCTCTAAAAATCAAGAAACACATAACCCTATGGTGAGATTATACATTTCTTTTTCAATCAGGAGGTGGCTGAGTATGTTCGACAGTTTTTATATTTTCAACCTTTGAGCTTGAAAACTTCATGACACAGAAAAAACATTTGCTTTCATCTTCAGACAGAACATTTTTATCTTTAGCTATTCAGAAGTCCAGGCAAAGTAAAAATCTCCAAAAAATTGACCTAAATTCATGGCAAAACCTAGATTTTCCCATTGAGCTATTTCCGAATGTAAAGACGGCTTCGGTTTGTCTGGATAAACCCCTCCAGGAGGCAGGAGGCGGGCATATTGTTTTGGGACCTGCCTGGTTGAGTTTGGAGGACACAGACTGGTGAATTTGGGGTAGACGATCTTGCTAGGCATTGGAGAGGAGGAACTTCCCTCTGCACATGTCGTCAGACTGTGAAACATTCCTCAAATGAGCCGATGCTTGCAGAAACGGGATTGCTCACCTGGGCCGTGTGCATTCTTGAGTTTTGAAATGTTAAGAGGTTTCAAAAGTTGTCTTGGGTCAGACATGCCAGAATGTCTGTTTCTATAGTCTTTTATAGACTACTAGGGGCCCAGTGCACGAATTCGTGCACAAGTCGGGTCCTGTTGGCCCAACCCAATTGGGACGATCAGGCTGGGCTGACTGGAGGAAGGGGCTGTGGATGGTTGGTGGGCTGGCCTCTCCCCGTTGACTTGGTCATGGAGGTCTGGTGGATTCGGAGTCTGATCTCCAGCGTAAGAGCTGACGCTGAGAGCTCCTGCCCTCAGAACCCAGTGCCCACCACCAAGCTTGCCCGGCTTTGGTGGGCCTGTGCACTGTGCTTAGCCCTGCTCTTGCCAAAGACGTGCTGTTGGTCTCAGGAGACAGCGGGTGGGAGAGGAACGCAGCTGTTACAGTTGGGGAATAATCAGAGCCCGTGTCGGTGCTCGGGACAGTCACCCCGGCGTGTTCCGAGGAGGGCAGTGAGAATGAGGCTGGGATTCCCATGCAGGTCGGTCCTCAAAGCCAGCAGCTCAACGTTCCTGCCTCGGCCACTCCTTGTTCCCCACCTTCTCATCGCTTAGGTTTTCTCTCCTGCAGGTTTCGGTCCCCACAGTGTGTCTGTGAGCCTTTCTGATCCTGGTGTCCTCACTGGTCTCTATGAGTCATAATGTAAAAATCTGCTTCGAGTACTACCACGGCATCCAGCCTTCCCCCCGCCATCCTCCCTTTTAGCGTCTGTCTCCTGTGCTCTGTCAGGCCTGTGACTGTCACCTCCACACTCCATCCCCTGCTAGACCAGTCGCCTTCCTTGGATTCTCTGCCCTGCCTGGCGGGGCGGGGCCTGTCTGTCATGGGAACACGGTGACCGTCTTCTGCTTGGCAGTGCTCGCTACATTTTGAATCATCACAGGGATTAACGTTAGTGGTGGAAAGACCCAGTATTGTACCTCATGGCAAGACTGCCTTTTTTTTTTTTTTTTTTTTTTTTGTATTTCATCATGGATAGGAAACGTGCAATAATATAAATTCCTAAAAGAGGGTTTTGCTTTAGTTGTGTTTTTTTTTTTTTTTTTTTCTCTTAAAACAAGTGAGCCACCTCCTCTGTGGAGGTCATTGGGTGCAGCCGGGAGGGTCTGTGGGAGGTGAGCTTCCTTGGGAAAACCCGTCCAGTGCCCCCCCCCCCCTCAGTGATTCAGGGGGTTCAGGGGAGGAAGCCACTCCTGTAGGCAACCTGGTCGAAGGGCTGCCCGTCAGCATCCCTGCCTGTATCGGAGGACACCCAGGGAACCAGGCATCTTGCGGTGGCTCAGGCGCTCTGCACACAGGAACAGCCCGGTGTCTGTGCCAGCTATACCTGTGATGCATTCTGACTGCACGAGCTCTGAAACTGTTCCTTTCCAAAATCAGTAAGTGACATTGGTATTGCTCTTTATCAAGTTTCAAATTTCACACATATGAAATACATACATGCTGCCTACCTGTGTCATATATATAAACACGTAACCTGTGGACAGAGACCTCCACATACATCTGCTTCTGCATTATCTGTCTGTCCACATGCCAGGAGTGTCTGTACCGGGGGTTACTAAATTTGATCCCTGTCTCGTAGCTGCATTTAGATCACTTGGAATTTTAAAACAATCAGGTTCCCAGGCCTGAGCACTGCGTAGTCTAAGACAGTATTTTTTCATATGTGTTAACCTGCTTTCTGTGTTCATGGGCAGCTGCAGTCTGTCTGTATTGTAGGGGGTTCAGAATGAAGGCTTTGATATCTAAGGGTGGCTTGCGTCCTGACTCTGTCATTTCCTGTTTGACCGTCAGCACGCCCCCACACCCCATCTGCGGCCTGGGGACAGGCCTTCTGCCCCCCAGAGTGGGTGTGAAGCGAAGGAGCCCCGAGACCAGAGAGACACCTCCACGCAGGGCAGCCAGTCTTAGCCTGGTCTCCACACAGTGGCCCATTATCTTCGAACACGTTTGAGGGTGTTCGTATAACGGTCCAGAGAAGCATCTGAGACCAGTAGGAAGTGGTACAGCCAGTCCCTTGCCTCTGCTTGGGAAAGGAGGGTCAATCAGAGACTCGGGAGCAGGCCTTCTGAGAGGTGGGGTGGCAGTGGCCTCAGTGAGCTCCCAGCGCGCACGTACCTCCTGTTTGAATGGTTGTTTTTCTCCTATCCCTCTGCAGCGGAGATAAAAATCTGCTTCAAGTACTACCACGGCATCAGCGGGGCCCTGCGAGCCACCACGCCCTGCATCACTGTCAGGAACCCCGCTGTGATGGTGAGTCCTCTGCACTGCGTCCCGGGTGGTGGGCGGTCCCATGGGGTGGGCGGTCCCCGGGGTGGGCGGTCCCCAGGGGTGGGCGGTCCGCAGGTGGGTGGTCCCTGGGGTGGGCGGGGGTTCCGGGGCCTCACCTTCTATTTCTGGTTGCTTATGGGGTACCATGAGAAGGAAACACAGGGCCCTGGGGGCCCCGCTTTAGGGAAGGAGATCTCACACAGTCTGGCTGGGCTGCCTCCACAATTCTAACCTGCGGGGAATACGGTTTGATGGAGAGCAGGTCTGTGTAGCCCTAGCCCGCTCCCCATGAAGCAGGTTATGAGTGCTCCCCCGTGGAAGGGGTTCCAGACTTCACTGTGTCGGTGAGAAATGGTAAGGTCGCATCTGAAGGTGAATTTAATTTGCAGGAGCTCAGTGATCAAAGGGAGAACAGTCATGGTGGAGAGGGTGTGATTCTGCCTGCGGACCAGTGAGCTTTCCCCCAAAGGGAGTGGGGGAGAGGGAGTGGGAGAGCGTCTCAGTGCTGGGTCCCTCTTCAGTGCCTCCAGAGACCACACAGAGCCTTGTGCGACGTGGCCAGTCCGAGGCGGCCAGCCACGAACCCGGGCCCTCGGAAGGAGAAAGAGGTGTTTAATTTAGTTTGGGAGGGCACCATGGGTTTTGTTGGACCTTGAAGGGAAAGTCGTCTGTCCATTTCCAACCTGGTACTTCCCAGGGGACTCCTTTTCTCAGGGTCCTGATTTTTCACTCCATCCACCAACCTTCGAATCTCACAGCCTCATATTGCACCCGGGTGATTGGACTTAGAGAGTTTAGGGCAGTGCTTCTCAACCGTCCTAAACCCGTGGCACTTTAAGAGAGTTCCTCATGGTGTGGAGACCCCCCAACCATAACATTATTGTCATTGCTACTTCATTGCTGCTGTTAATGAGTCGTAATGTAATTATCTGTGTTTTCCGATGGTCTTAGGCTCTACGGGTCGTGACCCACAGGTTGAGAGCCTAGGACCCTCGTTGAAAAGGATCCCCCACATTTCCTAGATAAGCCTTGGAAGTCCACAGGAGAGCAACAGTGGTTGGCCTCAACCTCTGCCGTGTCACACAGCGGGCACTGCACATGCTTTAATGAATATTCCAAAGAGAAACACCGCAAAGCCAGACACGTGGCCCTGTTTGCCATAAAACCTTTGAAAAAAATCAACTGCGTGTGAAATTAGACAATAGCTTCCAAACACGGTTTTTCTGAACTCAGAATTTTCATTCATCTCGTTTAGACTTGAGCGGTTTCAACGATCCACTATCCCTGAAGGCAGCGGGAGTTCACCCCGGGGGGAACATTGATCTCATCCCATTGATCTCTGCGTTGAGATTACTCTGTCTTGTCCCGGGCCTCGTTTGGAGATAATTAATTTGCCTCAGAGCACGTTAACCGCTTCGCCGATACAGCGCTTGCGGTCAGAATAGAACGCTGTGGTTCCCAGGGTGACTCCTAGGACGGGTGGCCAGGAGTTCCCTGACCCAGCGTGGGGCGGCTGGGTCTGTGCCACGTGTCTGTGCCGCCCGCGTGGTGAGGGTGAGCGCCGTGTTTGTACCCAGTGAGAGGGCCGTCCGGGGACCCGGCCTGTGGCTTTTGTGAGTGATTGAGACGGATAAACGGCGTTGAGAGTCACAAAGCCCCCTTGGAATAGTCCCGGGAGACGTCCCTGGGTGCCTCCCTCCTCTGCTTCTCGCTCACACATCCTTCTGCAGGGAGTCCAGGGCACACCCCACGGTGCCCGCGCTGTCGCTGGGACTTGGACGTCCCTGTGGTTCCTCCGAGCACACGGTGGTGTGTGTCTCAGACGCCCGGCACAGGAAATCCTTTGGCCTCAGGGACAGGCCAGGGCTGCCCCTGCTCACTGCCATGTATTGTTTCTGCCCAGGGTTGACAGTGTTGCTTCTGGCTTCTCCTGGAACGAATCTAGGGAGTGAGCTTATTTAAAAACCTTCCTCCCAGCGGCGAGGGCAGGCGTGTTTGTCATCGCTCACGCCCCGTAGCTCGAGGGCCTGAGTGCTCCTCCCGGCTTTAGGGTCTCGGGCGATCACAGGGAATGCTCCGGGCATGCTTTCAGATGGTCCTTTTGCCGCCGTGGCGGGAAAGGACAGGGTTGATCCGTGAATTCTGTGAACATTGTTTCACATTAACCTTTTGACGGGCAGTGAATTACACCTTTAAAATGAGAATCCAAGGGCCCAATTTTTGTTTGTTTTGTTTTGTTTCTGTAATATCTTCTAGTATTTTAAATATGTTTTCAGGAAACATATTTGAAGTTTGTTTTTAAAAGACAATGAGTCTTTCCGGTCTCCTTTAACTCATGTGGGGTGAATGTCTCTTCGCAGGAAGGGTCTTGGGGGCGGTACAGCGCCCAGGGCCTTGGAGTCCATTTGAGGGGTCTGGCTATCTCAGCTGTACACCGCGCTCCCTTGCTGCTCGCCGCTTTGCAGTGCGAGACTGTGCGTGGTGAAAGCAGGACGAGGTAGTGAGCAGCCATCGGGAGCCTGGCTGGTTTGCTGTTGTCCCGCCGGTCAGCCTGGGGGTGGGGTCGGGGGATGAGTCAGAGAAGGTGGCACTCGGTGTGATGAGGCATACATGCTCACTGAGAGCCAGCCCGGTGTCGTCAGGACTTGGTTTGATGGGTGGAATGTAAAAAGATACCTGGATGGCACCCGAGGAACCTGCAAATGACATGACCAGGAAGCCATTAAGTGCCACACAAAATGGTTTGGACCAGATTACAGGAAGTAGACGTGGATATTTCAGCATTTGCATGGAACTCATTTAGGAGTTTTCCAGCTTTTCTTGGGTTAGTGAACGTTTTATTTGTTGGTGGCATAAGATTTTTAAAGGAGCGTGGGGAGTGTCCCAAAGATAAAAGATGGATAGGTGTGATATAAACGACCATGGTTTCTCTTTTCCAACTATTCAACATATATTCTGCCTCCTGTTTCTTACAGCATTGCAGATGGGTTTTTTTTGTTTTGTTTTTAGAAAACTATGAAACTTTGTTTCCTAGTATGCCATAGTTGAGCACTCATTGTACATACGTTGAAGGAAAGGCTGACTCTGCCAAGTGGTCTATAAATGACGGGTTTCATGAGATAATTTACTCAAAAGCTTTTAGGAAAAGCTCCATATACAGTGATTAGTACAGTAGCGTTGAGAATGTTGCTTCTGGCTTCTCCTGGGACAAATGCCTATTATAACTAATTTTAACAGCAGGTGCCATGTACCTGTAACTCAGTCATGTAGGCGCCCCTGAAGGGCGATGGGACATCCATGTGGCCACTCAAAAATGTTTGGCGAGAGAGGATCATTCTACATACATATGGATGAGTCTGGTGTAAATCGCGTGTTTGGTTTATTCTAGGGTTTTCTAAAAGGTCTGAAGGAATTTGATGTTTGATTTTTTTTTTAACTGAAGGAATGTTTCCATATAATAATAGCAACTTAAGTCCATTTATAACCTATCAACTATCTTCTTACCGAAGAACCAAAAGGACGTAAAGTCAGCTGATTCGTATCCCAGCAAATCTATTAATCGAAGCTCCTATCAGTGATCTCATTTTGGATAAAGATGAAGTTAGGTCTGCTCTTTCTCTCATCTCTGAGAATCTGCATTGGTGTCTCAATTCCAAGCTCTGCAGCGTAGGAAAAGGCATATACTACATGCATGCTTGGTACAAACATCATCACATTGGCAAACATACGCGATTCCCCAGGAAGGCTGAGAGCCTCCGACCCCGTGAGGCTTCAGACGCGTGTTTTTTGTCTGCAGATGGGGGCAGAAGGCGCGGAAGGAGGTGCGTCCGGAAGCCCGCATTCCCGGAAGCTCGTCAGCTTCACGCTGTTCGGTAAGGCCGCCTTTCCTTGGCAGGATCTCTAGCTTGAAAGCATGCGATTTTAAGGGCCTCAGTAGTTCCTTCTTCTACAGACTCTCATATGTTCTAGGTGGACTAGTTAGTCATTGATTGGGGGGGTGGGGGGGAGGTCATACTTCGGAAATTCAAGTATATCTTTTACCAGGATAAAAAATAGATCATTGATACAAACTCAGAAGTTACTTCTTCTAACAAGTTTTCTGGCTGGAAAAAGACTCTAACTGTGCATAATTACTTTGAAAAAAAATCTGCAATGTGAACCCCACATGAAGGCGTTGGTTATTGAACATGATTTGTGCTTACCTCATCTAGAGAAAGGGAAATGTGGAAACTAGGGGGGGAAAGCCGAGGGAAACCCCCATTTCTGTGGGTAACTAGTCCACCTAGAACATATGAGAGTCTGTAGAAGAAGGAACTACTGAGGCCCTTTCTATACACATAAACATAGAAAGAGGGTGAAACAATTTTTGTTGTTGTTGTTTTCTGATTGCTGCAATATTCTAATTGCTTGCATGTGTATCAAAAACGAATGCATTGGTGGTGAGCGGGAACTCATTGGTGGTTTACAAGGCTTATTTCATTGAAACTAGCAATTTAGGAAAGAACAGAAAAAGAGCAGCTGACCACCAAAGGGAAATAGTTTTTCACAGAACATCAGTTTATACAAACGGGGGAAAAATTCATGCAAGAAAATAAAAACACCTCTGTATGTGTGCCTGTGTGTTTCCGTGTCAAATGTTATTTCGTATGTAGGAAATTCAAAAAAGTATGAAAGCTCTGATGTTTAAAAAATGAACGGGCAGTCACAACGTCAAGAATTCACTAAGAAAGTCAGCGTTTGACATGGGCTTTTAAAGCTGACGACTCTGCTACAGTACATCCAACATCAAGTCTACCCGATGCCTGCCACTGTCAGATGCTTTGTTTTCGTTTTCCCATCTGTGTTGTGCTTCTGAAACTTAAGTTCAGTTCACTTTCTTGGCTGCAAAACATATGCATGACAATGCATGTTCTCACGCGTGAAGGGGAGCAGGCTGATCTCGGAAACAGACGTGGCGACGGTGCGCCCTCCTCATATACGAAAACAGGGCACACAGGGCGGCGCTCACTTCTGCCAGGGCCTTCGGGTACGTGTCTTCCCAGCAGACGAGGCACTTCCTGGGAAAGCTTCCTGGGCTGTGTTTCTTGGCAGGTCTCTGCGGTGGTAAATGGGTGACTTATGGTTCAAATTTGGCCAGTACGTATGTTTTGGCTGGAACCCTCAGGGTTTACCAATGTCGAGGTTTTCAGCAGGGCACTTAGACATACCACTGCCTGTGACACTCCCCTGTCCCCTCATCTGTCTGTCTCTTGAGAACATGGCAGGTCCTGTACTTTAGACCTCATGGCCCTTGATACTTATCCAAGAGCAGTTAAGCCCTGTGGAGCGGCTGCCTGCAAACGCTCTACTTGTGCAGGGGCAGAAGTCCGTTGTTCATCCATGGGCACACGAACCAGCCTGTGTGGCTCAGGAAATTTAGCTTGGCCACACCGTGGTTTTCCCAGTGATCAGTATTATTCTGAATAGGATACACACAGCCCAGGTGGTGTGGCTCAGTGGCATTCGTTCAATATCTAAGTGACCGAGGCTGTTGGAAACGTAACCTCACAGTAGATAGCGTTCGGATTTCAGAAACAGTTCTGCTCTCCCAGTTTCCCCATCGCCCATGGCAGCTGTGGGGTACACGTGACACTGTAACTGAATGGGTGCTCAGCAGCGTTGCCCCCGTTAAATGTAGGCCAGTGCATTTCATGTATGTATGTCCTTCATTTTTTCTCTCATGAAGGGACCTATTGTGTGTGTGTGTGTGTGTGTGTGTGTGTGTGTGTTTTAAATAAACAGTCGACTAAGGATTTCTCTTAAGACATGGCAATGCTGGCTGCCAACCCACATTCATGTTAGAATCCAAATGACGCCAGGAGGGTGCAGGCGTGTGAGGTGGGGGAAAGTTTGGTCTCCTGCTTGCAGCCTCTTAGGAGCCCTCTCCGCTGGGATGAGTTAGCCACGACCGGCTTGTCCTCGCCTACCTACTTGATCGTGGCATGAATAACGGCGTTATTGTCTCACCGGTCGCTTCTGTTCAGCGCTTCCTGTCTGATCATTTAAGAACAACTTGTCATTGAGCTGTTTGTCCTTTGGTCACTTGTCCCCTGCCCTCCTTTTCCACCCCCCCCCCCCCCGTCCTCTCTTTCTTTGAAGATCTCAGAGCTGTTGGGCTAAAGAAAGGGATGTTCTTCAACCCGGACCCTTACCTGAAGATGTCCATCCAGCCGGGGAAGAAGAGCAGCTTCCCCACGTGCGCCCACCACGGCCAGGAGAGGCGGTCCACCATCATCAGCAACACCACCAACCCCATCTGGCACCGAGAGGTAAGGTGGGCCTCAGGGTCTGAGACGTGACCGACGAGGAGCTGGCCAACTCCACCCCTTCCCCCCGGACTCTGTGCATCATTGAACTGTGTACAGGTGTGAGCCAGAGGGGTCTGCAGGGTGTTAGAGAGAGGGCATGGTGAGCATGAGACACCCCTCTAGCCAGGGCTGGTCTAGGGTAAGGCAAGGGAACCATCGCTGGTGCACAATTTAAAGGGTGCCCAAAGACTCAAAAATAGAAAGAAATACTCCCCCCCCCTTTATTGATTAAGGTATTACCTATGGGTCCTTATCCCCCCATTGTTCCCCCACCCCCTCCCTCATGCCCTCAATGGTGTTCGTGTCCATTGGTTGGGCTCATATGCATGCACACAGGTCCTTTGGTTGATCTCTCCCCCTTATCCCCACCCTCCCCTGCCTTCCCTCTGAGGTTTGACGGTCTGATCGATGCTTCTCTGTCTCTGGATCTGTTTCTGTTCATCAGTTTATGTTCATCATGTTCCACAAATGAGTGAGATCATGTGGTGTTTATCTTTCTCTGACTGGCTTATTTCATTTAGCATAACGCTCTCCATGTCCATCTATACTGTTGCAAATGGTAGGCGTTCCTTCCTTTTTTTTTTTTTTTTTTTTTTTTTTACAGCAGCATAGCACTCCATTGTGTAGGTGTACCACAGTTTTTTAACCCACTCACTGCTGATGGGTACTTCGGCTGTTTCCAAATCTTAGCGATGGCGAATTGTGCTGCTATGAACAAAGGGGTGCATATTTTCTTTCTGATCAGTGTTTCTGGTTTCTTGGGTTATATTCCTAGAAGTGGGATCACCGGGTCAAATGGGAGTTCCATTTTTAGTGTTTTTTGAGGAAACTCCATACGGTTCTCCACAGTGGCTGCACCAGTCTGCATTCCCACCAGCAGTGCACGAGGGTTCCTTTTTCTCTGCACTTGCTGTTTGTTGATTTGTTGATGATAACCATTCTGACAGGTGTGAGGTGGTACCTCATTGTCATTTTGACTTACATCTGTCAGATGATTAGTGACTTTGAACATGTTTTCATACTTTAATGCAATATGTGTGTGCATTTAATGATTTCTAGTTTCTAAAAAATATATTCTTATTGATTTCGGAGAGGAAGGGAGAGGGAGAGAGAAACAGAAACCTCAATGAAAAGAGAGAATCATTGATCAGCTGCCATCTGCATGCCCCACACTGGGGGTCGAGTCCACAATCCGGGCATGTTCCTTGACTGGGAATCAAACTGTGGCCTCCTGGTTCCAACCACTGAGCCACACCAGCTGGGCTGCAATCTGTTCTTTAAAAAGTCAAAGTCAATGCAAACACATGATGAGAACAAAGTGTCAGAATGTGGAGACGGGACAGGCCCGGCAGCATTGTCTTACAGTCACGTTGGACCTGGAGGCAGAAGGGGAAATCAGAGATGTTGATGGTTTTCATTTAAAATGTTGGCCTTTGGTTCTCGCGTGTATTCAGTACAAATGAGAGGAGTTTCCCCGCCTGCAGGCTTTGGCAACTGAGTTTGGGGTTTCCGGATTTCAGGAAATCCGATGTGCCGCTCGGAGATGAAGCCAGATTGTGCTGATGGCACTCAGCTCCCTCCCCGCCCCCTTATGCTTCCGGTGGGCTCGGTGCGCGGCCCGGGAGCCCGGCGAGGGGCTCTCCCTAGAACTGCGGAAAGTTCTAGAACGAAAGACCCCGTTTCTCACCGAGTGCGGACAGCGTGGCTCCCCACCGTTTCTTTGGGAACCAGGACACATTTCCAGGACTAGATAGAGCGTTTCTGGGTGAACCTTTGTTGGCATAGGGGCCACACAGTTAATTACAACATTCCCTCACTCCGTGGTCGGCAAACCGCAGCTCGCGAGCCACATGCGGCTCTTTGGCCCCTCGAGTGTGGCTCTTCCACAAAATACCACGGCCGGGGCGAGTCTGTGTTGAAGAAGTTTAGGTTTAAAAAATGTGGCTCTCCAAAGACATTTCCATCGTTGTCTTGTGGATATTTGGCTCTGTGGACTAATGAGCTGGCCGGCCACTGGTCTAACTGTTTGTTGGCCGTCATGTGCGGGCAGTGCGTGGACGTGTTTCACGGGAGAGGGAGAGGACTCAGGGGTCCCGGAGCCAACTGGAGAGACGATGCTGCTCTTTGAGCCATGCTGGCCCAGCCAGGTGTTTCTCGGGGAGAGTTCTCAGGTTATTGAAACAGATGTTTCCTTATTCCTGGTTTTAAAAACTAGTACTTACTGTCTTCAAAATAGTAAATCACTTGTAAAGGCGGACCACCTAATTTCAACACATTAGAAGCCTAGAAAACACATAAAGTTTATCTCCACATGAGCCCTAGCAGGCAGAGAGGGCAATAATTAACCATAACTTTATTTTCCTCACATTTGTTACTTACAAAGTTCTGACCCACGTGGCCAGTGCCAGCCTCAGGAGGGGGCGTAATATTTACTTGAATATTTACCAAGGAAACCAGGCTATTCGATAGATGTTTCTACTTTAACAGGTGTACTTTAACCTTTGTTGGGAAACTTCTACATAACATGGGATCAGGAATGAAAATTGCTGTGAACCAAATATATCAGTTCATTCTAAACCATCCAATACCTGCATATTAAATGTCAAAGAATTAAGATACAATAAATATACGAATACTAAAATTGTATTGTGCACAATTACTATTTGGTAACATCTCCTACAACTGTGGAAGTAGGAAAGGATGTGGTCATACAGATCCCTAGCTGTTGGATTTGTTTTTTTTAAAAAAATATATTTTTATTGATTTCAGAGAGGAAGGGAAAGGGATAGAGAGACAGAAACATCAATGATGAGAGAGAATCATCGATCAGCTGCCTCCTGCATGCACCCCACTGGGGACCAAGCCTGCAACCCAGGCATATGCCCTGACCTGGAATCGAACTGTGACCTCCCGGTTCATAGGTCGATGCTCAGCCACTGAGCCACGCTGGCCGGGCAGCTGTTGGTTGTTAATTGTTGTGAGTGTTAATGAGCCTGAGTGAATAAAGGATTGACAATAGCGGCAGCTCCTTCTAGCAATGTGGACTCCGCAAGTCATGAGGATTGAAAAGCGATAGCATTTCCTATCATAATAAATGACGTCATTTTCTGTCTTTTTCTGAATCGACCTGTTGCCCATTTTCATTTTCAGAAATACTCCTTTTTTGCACTTGTTACCGATGTCTTAGAAATTGAGATCAAAGACAAATTCGCCAAGAGCCGTCCTATCATCAAGCGTTTCCTGGGGAAGCTGACCATCCCCGTGCAGCGGCTGCTGGAGCGCCAGGCCATCAGGTAACCAGCCCCCCCTCCCCTCGAACATCTCCCACCGGGCCTTTCAGGGGGGCGGGGTGCACAGAACCAGCTGAAATGATGCTTTCATTTCCGGCCCTAGGCCTGTGCATACTGATAAGCAGTGATGACACATATCTTTTAAAAGCGGAAATGCTCCCACGTGAAAACGTGCGGGAGAAAGCGCTCTGGTTGAGTTACGCACCGGTTTGGGTGTCTGTCTTTCCCCAGGTGGCCTGCTGCTAGCATTTCTGCACCAGATCGCAGGGCTCAGCGGAGCGAGCGGGGTCTTGTGGAATCTTTCTAGAAAGGCCTGTCCTCAGGGCAGGGTCCTGGTGTCGGGTTGGCTCCTCCCCGATCCGGGTTGGTCCCATCCGGGAACTGGTTGACCGTAGAGCTCTTAGTCATGTACATTCACTTAGGCGGCTGTCACTTACGTTTGCTGTCTGGGAGCCTTTTGTAAGTCGCGAGTAACGTAGGTAAGAAATGATAACACGCCTCCTCCCCTCGTTATGAACGGCCTGTCGAGGTGTACATGGTGAGTGCCAGCAGATGCGGTGACACCGGCGCTCTGAGGCGGCTCTTGGACCTTGGTCACTGTAGGAGAACGTGATGTGATGCGCAGGGGCGGTTGCGGTAGCCATCGCAGCAGTGAAGGGAGTCGTAGTAGTGAGAGGATCATAGTAGTAAGTGGAGTCAGAGAAGAAAGAGGAGTCATAGTAGCAAGGTTAGTAATAGTAGCAAGGGTAGTAATAGTAGTAAGGGTAGTAATAATAGTAGTAAGGTTAGTAAGAGTAGCAAGAGTAGCCATACTAGTAAGGGTAGTAGTCATAGTAGTAAGGGCAGTCATAGTAGTAAGGGTAGTCATAGTAGTAAGGGCAGTCGTAGCAGTAAGGGCAGTCGTAGTAGTAAGGGTAGTCGTAGCAGTAAGGGTAGTAATAGCAGTAAGGGCAGTCGTAGTAGTAAGGGCAGTCAGCAGTAAGGGTAGTAATAGCAGTAAGGGCAGTCAGCAGTAAGGGTAGTAATAGCAGTAAGGGTAGTCGTAGTAGTAAGGGCAGTCGTAGTAGTAAGGGCAGTCGTAGTAGTAAGGGTAGTCGTAGTAGTAAGGGCAGTCAGCAGTAAGGTAGTAATAGCAGTAAGGGCAGTCGTAGTAGTAAGGGCAGTAATAGCAATAAGGGCAGCCGTAGTAGTAAGGGCAGTCGTAGTAGTAAGGGCAGTCAGCAGTAAGGGTAGTAATAGCAGTAAGGGTAGTCGTAGCAGTAAGAGTGGGGACAGCAGCCGTGTCAGCGCCGGCAGCACTCCTGGCTGTGGTTCCCAGCTGTACTCATCCTGGCAGAGCTAGTGAACAAAAAGGATGCCGAGACTCGCTCTCTGTCAGGAGTTAAGCACCGGACACACATTAGCTCATGCCATCCTCTCAACAACTCTGGGAGGTGAAGAATGTCATTAAACCCATTTCAGAGATGAGGAAGGAGAGGCCCCCGGGCAGGGGGCGGAGCTGGGAGCTGAGTGCAGCTCCATCCTCTCTGGACTCTGGGTTCTCTGCAGCCAGGGGGGAGTGAGGGCCACAGGAACGTCCTTTGGCTGGCGACCTGGGGGAGGCGGGCACCCGCGTTCCCCTGCAGCTGATTCGCTGGGCTGGCACCATGGCTTCCGGGGCCTTTTATTTAACAAATGTGTGTATGGGTGTGTGTATGGGTGTGTGTGTTTGGGTGGGTGTGTGTTTGGGTATGTGTGTGTATGGGTGTGTGTGCATTTGGGTATGTGTGTGTATGAGTGTGTGTGTGTTTGGGTATGTGTGTGTATGGGTGTGTGTGTATTTGGGTGTGTGTGTATGAGTGTGTGCGTGTATGGGTGTGTGTATGGGTGTGTGTGTGTGTTTGGGTGTGTGTGTTTGGGTGTATTTGTGTATGGATATATGTGTGTGTCTGTATGGGTATGTATATGTTTGGGTGTGCGTGTATGGGTGTGCGTGTGCATGTATGTATGGGTGTGTGTGTGTTTGGGCATGTATATGTATGGGTGTGTGAGTACGGGTGTGTGTATATTTGGGCATGTGTGTGTATGTGTTTGTACGTGTGTATGTGTGTATGAGTGTGTATGTGTTTGAGTGCATGTTTGGGTGTGTATGTATTTGGGTGTATGTGTGTGAGAGTATGAGTGTGTATATGTTTGGGTGTGTGTATGGGTGTGTATGTGTTTGTGTGTGTGTGTGTATGGGTGTGTATGTGTTTGGGTGTGTGTGTGTGTGTGTGTGAGAGTATGAGTGTGTAGATGTTTGGGTGTGTGTATGGGTGTGTGTATGTGTGTGTTTTGTGTTTGGGTGTATGTGTGTATGGGTGTGTGGGTATGGGTTGTTTGTATATGGGTATGTGTGTGTTGGGTGTTGGGGATGTGACAGTGAACAAAACTGATGGGGCAGTTCTGTCTTTCCAATCCCTCTGCACATTTATTTCCTACTAAAAACCATCCCTTTTATGTCTTCCTCATCAACACAAACCCTTTGCTTTTATTGCCAAAGGAAGAGAGGAGAGAAGGGGAGAAAAGAGGAGGGGAAGAGAAGGTCAGTTTAGTTTTCCCAAGGAAAGGAAGGTTTTTATTGCTCCAGGACTGCGTGTCCACAGAGCAGGCGAGGAGCTAAAATGTAGGCAGCCGACGCATGTAGCTTGCTGCTGGGCCTGTGTGTTGGGTTCAGAGACGGAGCACGTGTGTGCTTGTGCGCGCGCGCGCGCTCGTGTGTGTGTGTGTGTGTGTGTGTGTGTGTGTGTCTGTGTGTCTGTGTGTGTCAGGTGAGGAAGAGGACCCCTGGATCTGCAGCCAGTGTGTAATATGATTTCAACACTAACGTGGAAGCATCCCACACACCTGTCATGTCTAATAGTCACCGATTCAGAAAAAAGCTTTAAAATACTAAGTTTAGTGGGAAAAGCATCACGATGGGGTCACACTGAGGTGAGCATGAGGAAATGCATGTCACGAAGACACGTGTTCCTGAGAGAAGTACAATCACACATTCTATGTGAAAGGAGGTTGACGGGGACAGCAGGGCCGGGCTTCCGTGTCCTGACCCTGGCTCTGTCCCCCCTCGTGTCTGGCGGGGGGCAGGTTGCTTCTCCTCCCTGTGCCGGCACCTCTAGCCAGCAGGGCCTCCCCCAGAGCATGCTGGGAGGTAAAAGAGAAGATGCAGGCAGAGCACCCCCCCCCCCCCCCCCCCCCCCGCGGAGTGTGAGTGACAACACAGAGACTCAGTTTGGGGAAACAAGGCATTTTAAAAGCATCAGCCAAGACCAGACAAGTCCTCGCGGTGTCCAGGGAAGGAAAAGAGAGCGGAGAGGGGTGTGGTACTGGTTTATGCAGTTCTTGCTGTGGAGTCAGAGAACGTCGTAGGAGCTGACCTGGGATCGCACACCAGCCCGTGCTCTCTTACACAGACAACATCCACTTCGCATTGCGCCGAGGAGCGGAGGAGCTCAAACAGGGATGCAAATTTATCTGTAACCGCCCGCTGGGCCTGCACTGCACCTGCCAGCAGCAGGGAGAGGCGCGGCGCCTCCGGCAGCGGCCAGCAGAGGGCAGTGTGGGAGCGGAGATGGCGGGCCTGGGGACCTGGCCATGGTTGCCTTCCTCATTAAATGTAGGTCAGACTGGAAATGAAAGTTGCTTGCATACCAAGCACTGATGTAATTGCAGTTGACGTTGATAAATAAACACAGAATTGAAGAGACAGACAGTTCCATCCCGAGGAGGCTGGGAGCCTGAGCCAGGAGCCGAGGTGGGGCAGAGCCTGCGCAGGCCCACATGGGGACACATGGGGTCCCCTCAGCACGCCTGCCAGGGTGGCAGTGAGACCCACCCCGGGGGCACATCCACCTCCTCCAGCCGCCCATCGGCGGGGGCCAACACCCCCTGATGTGCAGGTGGACGGGGAGGTTCAGCACCCCGCTCCTCACTCCGCGGGAGCAGCTGTCGGTGTGGCTGCCGCCCCCCTCTCCCCCAGCCCGTTCTTCAGAACGCAGTGCCCTCCAGGACCAGGTGCGAGAACCCTGGCCTGTGGGTCCTTCCAGAACCGGCTTCCTGACGAGCTGGGTGCCAAAGAACCAGGCCCCCTGTGCCTGCACCTGAGCCCGGAAACCCCCCTCCTGTCAGGCCTTTCGCAGCTCCTCCGTGGTTCCCCGTGTCCTCTCCCCGGGCACCCTTCACAGCGAGAGCAAACCAGGGCACTTAAAAACCCCACATGGCCGAAACCGGTGTGGCTCAGTGGATAGAGCGTCGGCCTGCGGATTGAAGGGTCCTGGGTTCGATTCCGGTCAAGGACATGTACCTTGGTTGCGGGCACATCCCCAGTAGGGGGCGTGCAAGAGGCAGCTGATCGATGACTATCGATGCTTCTAACTTTCTCTCCCTTCCTGTCTGTAAAAAGTCAACACGCTATACTGTATTTTCTGCTTTTACTAATAATTTTCCTCCTAGCAAGATTTCCTTTTTTAAAAAAAAAATGTATTTTTGTTGATTTCAGAGAGGAAGGGAGAGGGAGAGAGAGAGGGAGAGAAAGAGAGAGAGAGAGAAACATCAATGATGAGAGAGAATCATGAATCGGCTGCCTCCTACACACCCCACCCTGGGGACGGAGCCCACAACCTGGACATGTGCCCTTGACTGGGAATCAACCGTGACCTTCTGGTTTATAGGTCAATGCTCAACCACGGGGCCGTGCCACCTGGGCTGAGAAGATCTCCTTTATCAAGTATTCACTTGTTCGAGTGAATAGTATTGCATTGGACTCACACATGCCTTTGAGCCCTTTATTTTCTTATGAGTCTGCAAGTGTTAAGAGAAGCACGTGGGATTCGGGGCGGTGGGCGGGGCTGGGCGGGAGGGGATGTGGGGAGAGGACGAGGGCTGGCACCAGTGCAGAAGGATGAACACCCTTTCTCTTCCGCAGCGACCAGATGCTGAGCTACAGCCTCGGCAGAAGGCTGCCCGCCGACCACGTGAGCGGGTACCTCCAGTTCAAAGTGGAGGTTACGTCCTCGCTGCACGAAGGTGAGAAGCCGTGTGGGGAAAGGCGTCGCGTCTGCGTTGTCCGTGTGCGGGTGCATAGACTCCGATGGGCGTCCGGTTCTGCAAATAAGAACAGCGGCCCAGGCGTGACCCGGAGGTGGAGGGTCCCGCGGCGACGCCACGCCTGCTTACCAGAACCATCTCCCAGGCGCGGACACCTGCACGTGGCACTGGTGGTCGCCTGTCCACAGCAGAGAACGCATACACTGCCTGTGTCTGTGAGACCGGCCACAGGCCCGCTCCCAGCGAGGCGTGAGCCCCAGCGCCTTGGCGATGGCGGGAGGAGGGCTCGGCGGGAGGACTGCGCCCTGTGGCGGGGCGGTTGAACCGGAGACGCTCATTGGTGACGCTCGCCGCTTTCTCCCGCAGATGCTTCCCCGGAGGCCGTGGGCTCGATGCTGGGGGCCGGCTCTGTGAACGGAGACCTGGGCAGCCCTTCGGACGAGGAGGAGGTGCCCGGGGCCCACCCTGACGGCCCGGCCTGCCCCAACGGGCCGGCGTCCGAGGACAGCGCCGAGGGCACGCCCAAGCTCTCCCTCAGGACCAGCTCCGCCCTGGACGTGGACGCCGAGGACCTGACCTCCATGTCCTCCCGGAGCTCGCCGCCCCGCGGGCGCCAGGCCTCCCTCCACGACTACCTGGACGCCGGGGACCTCGACGGCCCTGCCCGGCCGGGCCCCGCGCCCGGCGCCGCCGCCGAGCGGCCCGCGGGGGCCTCCCCGAAGCTGAGGAGCAGCTTCCCCACGGACACCAGGCTCAGCGCCATGCTCCACATCGACTCGGACGAGGAGGACCACGAGCTGCCGCCCGGCCTGGGCTCCCCGTCGTCCCCGGAGGACGAGGGGGGCCTGATCATGCTCGGGGGGCCGCCGAGGACCGAGGACGCCGGCAGCTTGTCCTCGCAGACGAAGCCGGAGGACACCCCGCCGGAGGCGGAGGGGGGCCCCACGCAGGAGGCCGCCTCCCCGGAGGGGAAGCCGGAGGGCGCCCCCGAGCTGGCCGAGGGCCCCTCCCCGGCAGGCCCTGCCCCGGGGGAGGGCGGAGAAGATGGGCCGGCGTCTCAGCCCGGCGCCGACCCGGACCCGGACGGCACGGAGCCCTGCGGCTCCCAAGAGGCGGACCCCACCCCGCGGGGGGCAGACGCGGGCCCCCCCGACACGCCGGGAGGAAGCCAGCGGGCCGCCAGCGAGGCCGAGTCCCTGGACCAGGGCTCCGAGCCCTCCCAGGTGTCCTCGGAGACGGAGCCCAGCGACCCCGCCCGGACCGAGAGCGTGAGCGAGGCCAGCACCCGGCCCGAGGGCGAGAGCGACGCGGAGGGCGCCGACAGCTCCTGCCAGGAGAGCGCCGCCACGCAGCTGTCCTCCGTGGACACCCGCTGCTCCTCCTTCCCCGACACCCCCACCTTCTCCTCCCAGGAGGAGGAGGAGGACAGGGCCTGCGCGGGGGAGCCCCCCGTGCCCCGGGGGCCGCAGGAGGCCTCGTGCGCGCCCGGCTCCCTGCCCGCCGTGCACATGCCCAGCGCCGAGGAGGAGGGGCCCGGGGGGGAGCTGGCCCCCTACCAGGACCGGGACCGGGACCAGGACCGGGACCGGGACAGGGACCAGGACCAGGACGAGGGCGCGGAGGTCTGGCAGCGGAGGGGCAGCCTCGAGGGAGCGGCCGCCCCCGTGGAGAGCCAGCCCCAGGAAGAGGGCGATGCCAGCGGTGCCCTGGGGGCTGGTGAAGGGGCCGCCGCCCAGGAGGAGGGCGCCACTGGAGGTAGGAGGTGGGGGGCAGCATGGCGCTGGGCTCAAGCCGCCTGCCAAAGAGGTGGCCTTGTCCCTTAGTGCCCATTAAGCTGCAGGGCCTGCATGCGTCACTGCAGGGCTCAGTGGTTAGCGCTGTTAGTATTCTTCAACAGACCTTCCGATGCTGAGAGAAGAGGCCAGTCTGAGGCTTAGAGGGTGGGTCTTGAGGCTCCGGGTCAGGAATATGTTGTGGGGACCTGCTCTCCCCAGGAGGATGGCCCCTGGAGGGCGGGGGGGCGCTGGGGGCCTGGAGGGCCTCGATGCCCGAGGGCAGGTGCGCGCGCGCGCGCACACACACACACGCGCGCAGCCACGAGGCCCTGGTCCGGGCAGCGTAAGAACAGAACTGAGCGTACGCGACGCATCTCGGGTGGGACCTGAGTTTTCGGACACAGAACCACGCGGGCCAGCTGCTTCAAGGTCAGTGTGGCCCGCAGGGGTTTTCGGAGACACCTGGAGGTTCACCTGCTCAGGTGCAGCTTGCCAAGGAGAAAGGGACGAGGGCTTTGCATGTCTCTGAGTGTCTTGAGGTGCAGATGGACATAGAAACCGTATTGTGTGTCCACGAAGGTGGACGATTCCTTTCAAAAGTTCCATTACAGATGCGCCAACAAGCCGAAGGGTAATTTCCTCAACAGCACAGACTCAGAAATGGGAAGGGTTTTCTGACTCTGACCTTTATTTTTTTAAAATACATTTTAATCGATTTTAGAGAGACAGGAAGGGAGAAGGAGAGAGAGCAGAAACATCGATGAGAGAGAGGCATCCATGGGCTGCCTCCTGCACGCCCCCTACTGGGCTCGAGCCCACCCCTGGGGCCTGTGCCCTGACAGGGAATCGAGCTGTGACCTCTCCGTCCATGCGCCAGTGCTCAACCCCCGAGCCACACTTACTTTCCTAGCTAAAGGGTGCCCCTTCCTTTCTTCCTCCCCCTCCTGTGGTGGTTGCTTTGTTCCCTTCCTTACGCTGTGGCCACATGTGCGGGAGGTGACCCTAAAGCATGAGCGCATGACCAGGACAGCGGTGAGTGGGGAGGGAAGAGGAGGGGAGGGAAGGGGAGAGATGGGTGTAGGTGGACGTCTCTCGAGATCCCAGTCACCTCCTGTTTTCTTCTCTTTCTGGGTCTTCCTGTGGGAAGTGAGACTCCAGAGAGGGAGAGAGAGAGAGAGGGAGGGAGGGAGGGAGGGAGGGAGAGAGGGAGGGAGGGAGAGAGAGAGAGAGAGAGAGAGAGAGAGAGAGAGAGAGAGAGAGAGAGAGGAGACTAGCCCCCTTATTGGTTAGGGTTTCAGTACAATATCACATTCATGTGCTGCTGGTCTGTACGCCAGTCTGTCTGACTGTTTAAGATCGTGGACACGCGGGGTGGGGTGGGGGGCGGCACCTGGATAACGTGTACCTCTGATCCTAGGTGCCCAGGCCAACGGCCACCAGCCCCTGCGCTCGCTGCCGTCCGTGCGCCAGGATGTCAGCCGGTACCAGCGGGTGGACGAGGCGCTCCCACCGAGTAAGGACCTGCCAGGGAGAGGGTGCGAGGTGGGGGGCAGAACACACGGGGCCTGGGAATGGATGCCCAGTCCCCAGCCAATGCAGCGTGGAAGGTGACTCCGTGTGGAAGGTGACCCCCACCACTGTTCCCCCCCTCTCACTGTCCCCCTGCCTCCGAAAGGGCAGGGACCTGCTCTCCTGCTCCAGAGCCATAGATCTGATCCACTGCTGTTTGTACTTCATACCGATATTTCTTGGGGAAAATTCTTAGTTTGTCCAAGGAAAAAGTTCCATCTTTGAAGACAAGTTCTTTTTGTTTTGTTTGTTTGTTTGTTTTTTGTCAGAAAATGGAACTGTGCTTTCTTTTCTGCTTTAGCTGCCAGGAAATTTAGCCAAATTGTAGTTATGACCTTAGTGGGGGAGCTGGCAGCGTCTCTCCTCTGCTTCCTGTACGTTGCTGTCCGCTCTGTTTTCATCCCCAGTTGACCTAGCCTGTGTTTTGTTTTTGTGTTGTTTTGTTTTGTTTTGTTTTTCCTCAACTGGAAGCTATTGATTGCACACATTCCTGGGGAGGGATGGCCGTTTGTTTCCATGTACGTTTGGTTTGCGCGTCTGCCTGGATCATGGCAGCTCCATCGAGGAGGGGCTGAGAAGGGAATACTTGGTTCTCAGGAATCTTTGGGATGGGGACGTGTGCAAGGAGAGAGTGAAACCTCGGAGCAGATCCGAGGGTTTGGAAAGTGGGTCCTAGAATCAGGGCCCCGTGGTTGCTCTTGGTCGGCGGGTGGCAGGTTGAGCCCAGGACCTTTTGGGAATGTCCTGCTGAGGGGGGTGTGGCCCGGGCCAAAGAGTTCAGACCCACAGCCTGGCTCCTGCGCATGTCTGCTGTCTCGGGGCCTGAGTGGCTTCAGGGCTTTGCCTTCTCTGTGCTTTTCCTCAGCCCAGTTTTTCTTTCCTTTGCCATATGCCGGGCATCCCAATGTGTTGAAATCAGCGAAAAAAAGACCTTTCGCTGCCCGCCCCCCCACCCCCACCCCCTTCCAGGCAGTCCTCCGTGATTGTCTGGTGCCACCGGCTGGGGTCTCATATGCAGCCTTGCCAGCCCTGGGACTTGGCTGGAATACTTGCCCGTTCGACGTGTTCGGCCTGGCCCCCAGGGCGCGGCCTGTGGTGTCTGTCCATTAGCTGTGTAATCACAGGAGCGTTTTGAAACAATCAAGCTGCTTAGGGGAAAGGGGCTTATTAATGTGGAGAAATAATTAGGATGGAAAGGGAAATGTGCGAGGACTTGCCTGGTGAAAGAACAGACCTCGGCTGCTTTCCCACGTCAGTGACTCTTCGCAACTGCGCCTGATTCTGAAGATTTTTGCCCTTTGAAACCATGAGCTCATGCTCCGGGCATTTTAATGGGGAGAGCCTTTGATCGGGTCCCGGAGCTGGGAGGTTTGGCGCTGAGGACCGCTCTGCTAGCTGTTTGCACCGCATGTGCACTTATGTGCTTGTGTGCGAAGACGCACACACGTAATCAGCGAGACCGCTTATGCGTACTATTAGACAGTCCTTTAAAACATCGTGCTGCTGGGAGGTGGGGGGCAGTCATGTGCTCTGGCTCTGAACACGTGCTCGTCTGTGGAATCGTGCAGACCGGGCGCGGGGCAGCGGTGCTGTGTGCGGGCTGGGCTGCGTTCTTATCTTCTGAAGACCATTTCCTAAAATTGTGTGTAAATATGCACAAGGACGTTTCCAGCAGTGAGGGTGTTTTTTTTAATTTTTTTAATTTTCAAAAATTGATTTCATAGGGAAAGGGAGAAGGAGAGAGAGAGAGAGAGAGAAACATCCATGATGAGAGAGAATCATTGATCGGCTGCCTCTTGCCCGCCCCCTGCTGGGGATGGAGCCTGTGACCAGAGCGTGTGCCCTTGACGGGAATAGAACCTGTGACCCTTCAGTCCACTGGCTGACACTCTACCCACTGAGTCACACTAGCTAGGGCCAGCTATGAGATTTTTTATGTAAGTTGGGGGGGGGGGGGAGAAACAGGAAAAAAATCTTGCTTTGGGGAAAGCAAACAGCAGTACCAATTTTGACGGGAATGCCTTAGAATACCAATTATATCTTAAAAATACTGGTGCTCATCCCTAAGGATGAGTTCTGTGCGTTCATAGCGTCTTTAAAGGCTGGCATTCTGCATGCAATGTGGTCTTCACCAGGCCTTCTAAGAGAAAAGCATGATCATTGTATGACAGCCAGCTGACCATTCCACGGGGTCACAGAGGAGACACGTAAATGTAACTAAATGTGATTAAATGCTGCGTAGATTTATGTTTCAAAAGAAGTGATCTGGCCCTGACCAGTATTGCTCAGTGGATAGAGCATCACCCTGCAGACTGAAGGGTCCCAGGTTTGATTCCAGTCAAGGGCATGTACCTTGGTTGTGGGTACATCCCTAAGTAGGGGGTGTGCAGGAGGCAGCTGATGGATGTTTTCTCTCTCATCGATGTTCCTAACTCTCCGTCTCTTTCCCTTCCTCTCTGTAAAAAAAATCAATAAAATGTGTGGGTTAAAAAAAAAAAAAAAAAAGAGTTTGGCATTCTGCACCGAGGACCTGGTTACTAAGTGGGCGCAGCAGAGTCAGTCAGGGTGGACGGAGGGGGGTGGCGGGTTATGCAGGGAGGCCTCTGTCCGTGGCCCCACACAATAGCGTGTCGGAGGTGCTGAGTGGACCACGTGGACAGCTCAGCTCCTCCTAACCCTCCAGACTGGGAGGCGCGCATCGACAGCCACGGCAGGATCTTCTACGTGGACCACGTGAACAGGACCACGACGTGGCAGCGGCCCACGGCGCCCCCCGCCCCGCAGGTGCTGCAGAGGTCCAACTCCATCCAGCAGATGGAGCAGCTGAACCGCAGGTGAGGGCGGCGCTGTGGGTGGGCTCAGGGTTGGTTACCGGGTGCGAAGGCGGAGACACGGGGTCTCGCTTTCCTCTCCGCGTGTCCTGTCATTAAGGTGTAGGTGCTACGTCTTAGGATGCATAGGTTTCGTTGAACTTGTCTTGGTTAAAAAAAATAATACCCCACACACCACCACCACCACCTACACTACACGCACACGCACGCCCATGTGCGGGCACACAGCTGGTTTGGAAACTGGAAAGGAAATATGTAATTTTCCTTTGATGACCCTGTTCGTCAACCCAAGGCATTGCCTTTTAGTAAGCCAAATACGTTTTTTAATACCTAGAACCTCCGTTCATGATGCATCCTTATTATCAATGGGAGCTTTTTGATCTGTCCCTTTTCAGGTACTAATTGCTACAGAGCAAAAAGTTGTTTCTTCTTCTTGGACAATAGCGGGATTTTGTGTTCTTTGGTTAAAGACCACAATTTAAAAAAAAAATGTGTTAGGAAAATGTCCACAAGCGATGGACAGAGGAAATCCAATGCAACGTGACTTACTGAATTGAGAGAGTGCCCGGCGGGCCAGGGAATGGAGGTTTGGGAGGAAGGGGCCGAGGCAGGGCTGACAGCGGAGACCTAGGGCTCGGGAAGCGGTGCGGCCCCAGGGCTCAGGGCTTCTGAGAGGTGACTGAGCTCCTGCGTGCAGGTACCAGAGCATCCGCAGAACCATGACGAACGAGAGGCCCGAGGAAAACGCCAGCGCCCTCGAGGGGGCCGGGGAGGAGGCCGACTTCCACCAAGCCAGCGCAGGTACGCGCGGGCGGGCGGTGGGCGCCGCGGGGGCACCAGAGCAGCACACAGGTGCAGGGAGGATTGCCCACACATGAGGCTTTTCTCGTAGAGAACTTTGGACCTTTGATAAGATCCGTTAATCCAGCTCCAAAAGTAGAATCCACCAGGGACCTCTTCCTTCTTACGCCTTGACTTTGTATTAGGACTGCGAAAAGAATCACGAACCCACGTAGAAAATAAGTTCCGTTAATCTCTGGATCTGTGGGCTAGCAGGCAAAGACTGAGTCTGATCACTGAAAGCATCATCCCATTCAGATGGGAATGGACCAGAAAGGCCCTCCGCTTCACTTCAGCCGAATGAGGAGCCACCAGGTTTTCTGGGTGAATTTACATCAGGGACAGACGCGTTGGGGGATGAGGCAACACAGGAGGCATGGAAGGTGTCCGCAGGTGTCCCGTGTAGGCGTGTTTGTGCCACGTGGACAGCTCGCCCTGAAAGCCGTTCTGGTCTGCCCCCCCCCCCGCCCCCCCGCCCCTGTAGACTTCCGCCGTGAGAACGTCCTGCCGCACTCTACCTCCAGATCCAGGCTCACGTTGCTGTTACAGTCTCCCCCTGTGAAGTTCCTCATCAGCCCCGAGTTCTTCACCGTGCTACACTCGAACCCCGTGAGTATCGCATGGGAGAGAAAGTGCTGGGAAAAGGACATCTTCCCCATGCGCGTGCGTTTGTGTGTGCGTGCGTGCATGCGTGTGTGCAAGCACACGTGCATGCGTGTGTGCGCGTGCATGCATGTGCGTGTGTGCGTGCGCATGTGTGTGTGCGTGCATGTGTGTGTGTTTGTGTGCGTGTGTGAGTGTGTGTTTGTATGTGTGCATGTGTGAGTATGTGCGTGTGTGTGGGTGCGTGTGTGTGTGTGTGTGTGTGTGTGTAGTAGTAGGAATGATGACAGCTGATGTTGACCAAGCACCACATGTGCTCCAGTCACCGTGGTAAGCACGCTGTATGGTTTGACCCATTCCCCCAGAGTTTTGAGTTAGATGAAAAATTCTTGTTTCCAGATGAGGAAACGGAGGCACAGAGAGGTTAAAGACGATCCCCAAGGTCATACCGCCGCTCAGTGGTATCTGGAGGTTAACGTTTCAGAGATGGTGACTGGGGTTTATGCCGTGAAGGACCACCAGGCTGCAATTCTGAAGCTCAGCAGACTTTTTATAAATAAACTAGAGGCCCGGCGCATGAAATTCAGGTGCGGGTACAGTCCCTAGGCCTGGCCTGTGATCAGGGCCATCTTCCCTGACTGCCGGCTGCTGGTCCCGCCCCTGCTGCCACCCAATCCCGGTTCCCCGTTTGCCATCGGGTGATTGGAGCCTGCCAGCCCGGGGAGGGACTGAGAGGTGGTCATTGCACCTCATAGCGGCTGGTCGAGTGGTCATTCTGCCTTTCAATTTGCATATTACTCTTTTATATGTATAGATGCATCCTCTTGGTTCCCAAACTTCAAAGATTCTGGTTTAATAGGTGTAGTGAACATCCTAAGAGCCCTTATTTTTTTTAAAGATCCTTAAGTGATGGTGATGTAACTGGTCTGTGACCCATAATTTGGGATTTCCACGTAAAAGGAGCTGTTGCATTTACGACGTCACTGCCTTGGGCACACGGTAATTCAGCAGGACTTCCGACGGCTAACGGACTTTCACGGCTGAGCAGTGTCAGCGGACTACAGGCTTCTTGTTTATTTGGTTTGCGTGTTGGCTCTGGTCTTCCCTCTTCTTTTTGTGGACATGATTTTAAAACTCCTTTTGCTGGGAAGCCCATCTTGATTTTAAACAGTTCTTCCCAAAGCACTTAAATTGCGTTTGCTTTTCCTGCCTGGACTGCGTACGTTCCTGACTGTACAACGATTGATTAATGCTGTGGATCCAGCGCTGCTAGGAGATTGAAACCCTGCGGGGTGTATCCCGGATGTATGCGTGGCAAGAAGGGTAGTAGCTGGATGTTTTTTGCTGATTGTCTCAAGATAGGAATTTATGGGATACGTCAGCCCATTTTTGGTGAAGGGCATTACTTGTCGGCATTTCTTCTTTTTCTTAGATTAATGGAAAATATCACAAAACAAACTTTTATTTGGTTTTCTTGTTTTAAGATTTATTATCTAGCCTTTTTTTTCCTGAGTTGTTTATGATCTACAACTGTTCCAGTAAACTCCCTGTTTGTATTATTGAAAATGTTCAGCATAGAAAAGGAGTATATTGCCGAAACCGGTTTGGCTCAGTGGTAGAGCGTCGGTCTGCGGACTGAAAGGTCCCAGGTTCGATTTCGGTCAAGAGCATGTACATTGGTTGCGGGCACATCCCTGGTAGGGGGTGTGCAAGAGGCAGCTGGTCGATGTTTCTCTCTCATCGACGTTTCTAGCTCTCTATCCCTCTCTCCTCCTCTCTGAAAAAATCAATAAAATATTTTAAAAAATTAAAAAAGAAAAAAAAAAGAAAAGGAGTATATTAATTTAAAAGCTTTCCTAGTTCTCTTTTCTTTTTATGTTTTGAAGTTATCAGTTTGTTTTAAGCTAGACATAAAAACATAGATTACGTATAGCAGTATTTTACTTAATTATCTTTATTGAGAAGAACATAATTAAGTAGATATATGGTTGTTATAACTCTAAAGGAAAACTGGAAAACAAAATATTGTTGGGTTTTTTTTTTTCTTCCTGTTTTGCATGATGGTTGCTTTAAGATATGTTCTACTGCCCTCTGTTGGTTGTGATCAGATTTATTCCAAATTGTCCAGATCAGAGGTCAGCAAACTCATTAGTCAACAGAGCCAAATATCAACAGTACAAAGATTGAAATTTCTTTTGAGAGCCAAATTTTTTAAACTTAAACTATATAGGTAGGTACAATACATTGTTATTAACTTAATTAGGTACTCCTAAGCTGGCCTTTGCTAAAAACGCAAGGGGCCAAAGAGCCACAGTTTGCCAACCACTGGTGCAGATAAACCATTTCTGCTGATAAATCTAGATTTACTAGTAATTATTACTGTCATGTTTTTTTACAGATGGTATGCCTGTATGTGTCTAATAATTCTGACATAAATATATTCATTATATGCAACTGGATAATATTTCCAACATACATGCCAAATCATTATTACTCTGGCTTTTAATAAGCTCTAGAAATACATTAATCCCACCATATAAAATTTTTAGTGCTTAATGAAGAAAAACATTGTTCTGAAATATATAAATATATTTTTGCAAGTCAGGTATTCCTACTATTACAAAATAGATGGATTGAGGTAAGTTAACTTTGGTCAATAAGTTAAATTTTCCTTCCATTTTAAGTCTTTAGCTAGATGAGAGCAATGTAAAATCCCTCTTATTAAAAATACAGACAAAACGTCTAAGATAAAAATAAAGACAGTCTGTATAAGGTAGGGCTGTTTCCATAATCTAGCAAACAATGGTACTTGATTTTGTTTATAATGAGCCTCTTTCCTATATACAGATGTTTATATCTGCTCCCACATGGGCCTGCTGGTTGAACTCCTGGTTAAGGGGACAATTTGCATATTAGCCTTTTTTTTTTATAGGATATACACTGGGCTAGATTATTATGTATTCAGAGAACACAATAATCTGGCCACTCAAGTGTGTGTGTGTGTGTGTGTGTGTGTGTGTGTGTGTGTCTGCTGGCCGGTCAATTTGCATATACACAAATAGTATATATGTAGAATAACATGTAAAATAGAATAAACTTGCAGGTGAATAACCCTACGTGTAGTTTCTTTATAAAAGGGTAGCATCTGGAGGGGTGTTTCTGTTTGGCCGCGTGTTCTGCGTGGGCCCCAATAGTCAGTGCATGCTGCAGAGACGGGAAAACCATCAGTGCTCGAGGTTACCCACCAGTCCCTAATGAGAGAAGTCTTTCTTGTACTTAATTTGCTTTGGCCGATGCTTATTGCAAAGACCAGTTGAGCCTGGCACTCTATTTCGTGTCTCATTGAGTGGAGGGGAGGAAGATGAAAGACCTCAATTAATTGGAAGAGCAGCCGAAGACTCCGGTGCGCAGAGCTGTCCAGCCCCAGGGGCTCGCTTCCGGCCAGAGGCTGGGGCAGGCTCCGCGCCTCATTATGGCCGCTGCTCGTCCCAATGAAGTCCTGCTGCTTCCCTGTGGCGAGGGAGGAGCAGGCCTGGTGCTCCGGATAAAGGTCAGGATGGGGCCCGTTGAGTTGCTTCAATGTGATGAGAGAGAAATGAGGAGTATCAAGAGATACGCCAATTTACAACAACGGCTAATGGAACGATTTATCGGACGGAGTTATCCCACCTTCATGTGTCCCCGACTGTGACCTGGGAGCTCATCGCCGTTGCCTCCAGACAGGCCGGTGTGGTCTGGGGCCTCTGTGCCTGCAGGGGCCCCTGTGGAAACAGATCGCAGCTCAAAGCCAAGGGCAGCAAACAGATGCCTTGCCGAGTGTTTGTTCCACGCCAAGGCAGGGTCAGCCATGGGCTAAGCTATTAATTAGCTAACGTTCGCCTCTCACAGCCTTCGCCTGCTTTTATTAGCCTCCATCTCTGCTTTCATGCTATCGCCGTCTTTTCTCTCATGCCCTCTAATTGCCCACAGCCCTGCACAGGCATGCCGGCTTGGCAGACTCTGTGCTGGGCACCTCGGTTTCTCACAGCCGTCAGAGCCTGCTCCCGGCTAGACAGGTTGAAATGTGACCTCCAAATACTGTATACTCACTCGGGCGTATTAGGGAACTAGAGTACACTAGTATTTGGGAATGGTTCAATGTGTTCTTCCTTCCTTCCCTCTTTCCTTCCTTTCGTCTTGAAAGGAAGAACATATTTTAATGCAAAGTAAAAAGTATGTAATGAGTGAATCAATCAGAATATTACATAATAGCTATTTTATACTAGAAGCTTGGTACATGAAATTTGGGTCCCTAGGCCTGGCTGGTGATCAGGGCCGATCTGTGGGGCAACTGGCAAGGCTATGGGGGTGGGGTCGCTGGCACCCGCCTTGGCTGGCCTGGGGCCTGCGGGCTGGGGGCACCTCCTGCATTTGAGCGTCTGCCCCCTGGTGGTCATTGCATGTCATCGCGACCGGTCGTTCCACCTGTTGTTCTGCTGGCCGGTCAATTTGCATATTAGGCTTTTATTATATAGGATAATATAGGTTACACGTCTGTAATGGCAAATAGCACATCTCAGTGACAAGCTAACAAAGCTGTGTTTCCCATTGCAAATTGGATTGTCAGGGTTCTATGATCTCTGTAGCCACTCAGAGACCCACGGCCCAGGCTGGGTCCCTTTCCAAACATTGCCGGTCTCCGTGCCGAAGGAAAGAGAGCTCCAGAGGGACTCACGTTGGCAACGAGTGTGTTGACCAATCTCGAGGGACCCTGGACACTTAGGAGCCATGTGGACTCACTTATCTTTTATCCTCCATCCCTACCACAGAGACAGCGAATGGGTGTTAGAATGAAATGATGCCCAGGGATTCCGGTTTCTGTGGGGCTTGCCTTTGTCTGCCTTAGACAGAAATAAGTAACATCACCCAGGAAGTCAAACCTGTAGGTCTCCAGATCCAGGGAAGAGGGACCGACCTGAGAATAAGGTTTAATTCCAGGACAGCGCGGCGTTCCTGGCCAGGTCAGTTCCATAGCGACTCCTGTTCCTTGGCACGTGGTACTGTGCAGTGAGTGTTTGTTGACTGACTTCTATGTGGACCACCCATGGCTTACGGTTCGTTTTCAGGGTATTTCTTAAGTATCCTAGAGATGAAGACGATAGCATTTTTTAGAAAGAACACTTTTTTTTAGTATGGTTGTGTAGTGGAATTTTATTACGCGTGCATTTTCGATAATATAAACTGGGCCGTGTGTGTGAGTGTGTGTGTGTGTGTGTGTGTGTGTGTGTGTATCTATATAGGCACATATACAGGAAAAATAGAGGGAAAGAATATATATATATATATATATATATATATATATATATATATATATATATATATATATATAGGTAAGAGGTATGAAGTCCAGGCAGCACTGTCTTCCATTCCATTCCCTGAGCTGATGCCTCTCAGAAGGTGTGAGGTGAGCCATCTCCGTCTGCTATGGTCTCAGGTGAACACAGCTCGACTGTGAGAGCACCTCCCCTTAGCATGTGGCCAAGCACTTCCCCACAACCTGACTTCTCCGTGTGTGCCCTCTGCGTCATGGGCGCTCAGCACGGGACTGAGTGCCCGTGATCTGTTCCGATGCTTCAGAAAAGCGGGCTCTTTGGGGGCTCTCTGGAAGGTGGTCTTCCGCCTGGTGTGATTTTGACTCATTCGCTACAGAATTAGACTCCACGGCCTTCTTCCTCATCAGACATCTAGACATCATCGGGAAGGACGGCCTTGCCTTCTGTAGCCTTTCTATAGGATTTTTAAAATTTTTATTTTTTTAAATATATTTTATTGATTTTTTTTACAGAGAGGAAGAGAGAGAGAGAGAGCGTTAGAAACATCGATGAGAGAGAAACATCGATAAGCTGCCTCTTGCACACCCCCTACTGGGGATGTGCCTGCAACCAAGGTACATGCCCTTTACCAGAATAGAACCTGAGACCTTTCACTCCACAGGCTGACACTCTATCCACTGAGCCAAACCAGTTTGGCTGATTTTGATCAAAATGGGTTCTTCCGTGTCTGCCCTTCCCGCGTGTGGGTCTAATCTAGAGCTACTTTGGAGACTGGCTGCCAACACCCACCCGTGTGCCCATGGAGCAGACACACCCGTGTGCCCGTGTGGCTCCTGCCTGTCCCTGGGGTTAACCTTGGTTCTCCATCCTTTCTCCAGAGTGCCTACCGCATGTTTACAAACAACACGTGTTTGAAGCACATGATCACCAAAGTCCGGCGGGACACCCACCACTTTGAACGCTACCAGCACAACCGGGACCTTGTGGGATTTCTCAACATGTTCGCCAACAAGCAGCTGGAGCTGCCCAGGGGCTGGGAAATGAAGCACGACCATCAGGGCAAGGTAACCTGCATGGGGCTCTGCCTGTGGCGTCCAGGGGAGGCCCTTTGGGAGGGGTCACAGGCCAGCTCCTGGGTTCGAGCGAAACCTGGACCAGCAGGCTGTCTCTACAACTTCACTGCACACCTCAGAAGTAGGTGTGGGGGCGTTCGCTCCTGAGACAGTCCTGTCAGCCTGGGTCCGCTTCCCCTGTAACCTCTCACCATTTTCTGCGGATCAGGGAAGAGGCGTAACAGCTCGTGTGATGGAGAGTTGAACAACAGTAGCGTTGTTTGGTGTTGGTAGCTAGGAGGTTGCTAAGCAACCACACAAGGTGTGTCTTTGTGACGCTGTCCGGGTTTGGGCCTGTTGGTTCAGATCTGGATTTTGTTAGCACGTCCAACAGGAACACAGATGGATTCGTGTGTGATGAGCAATGCACAGCTGTTCTCGCAGGCCGAGGAGCCACCTGTGTGGTTACTTCCTTTGTAGACGGTGAACCGGAAAGCCGGGATGTAAGCAGGAGCTTGTCACGCGTACAAAACCTGAATGAGGAACTTGGTCATTTCTGTCAGGGTTCCTCAGCTAAAATGCTGTGCATTTGATTCTTGTTTAGCACCGTTCTAAGCTTTTTATGTGTCTGAGCTTCTGTCAGCAACTCCATAGACAGCACTGTTATCGTTACTACCAGCTCCAGGTTCGGGGCCTCAGCGGTTGGCTTGGTGACCTGCCCAGTGTCATAGAGATGGGCAGGGCCTGAGCGGTGCCCGGGCAGCTGGTCGAAGGCACCATGCTCTCCATGCAGGGACTGACTTCAGCGTCCTTGTCTGTAAAAGGACTTTCCATCCCTTGTGGGTGCGGAGGGATACAGCGACCTGACATCGAAAGTAACTGTGCTTGGCCCATTCATTCAGCAAACATTTATCGAGCACCTACACAAGGCAGACAAGCCAGCTGCTTCATACAACTGCGTGCTCATGGGAAGAGGCGGGAAATAAACCAAGAAATAAGTGCCTAGCGTGACGAGGCACCTGACGAGGTTTAGAACAGGGGGCGGGGAACATCCATCCCATGGGCTCTCAAAATCATTTGGCCCGGCCCTGCCAAGGCCTTAGGGGTGAGTTAATGAAACGTTGGACCAAATAGAGCAGGCTGATTGGAAGTTGATAATTTTGCATGGCCCTGGAATGATGCTATAAATACCCAATTGCTCTTGGCAGAGAAAGGTTCCCCACCCCTGGCCTCGCTGGTCCCGGTAAGGACTCAGAAAAGCACTGATGGTGCTATGCCTGGCGAACAAGAGCAGCGGCGAGCAGCATTCATTTCTCTTCTCAGCTCGGCCAGGGAAGAGCTGTGAGCATCAGAGAACCCCTGGCCCGGGAAACCCCAGGGGCGATAATGCTGCCCACAGCCTGCTCTGTGTAGAGACAAACTTGCTCAGTCAGTTGCATCCTCGGCGAAGGGACGCGGAGCTTGTGCACGTGGGTGTGGAGGGCCCTCTCTGCCCATCCTAGCCTGCCTGACGTCTCCGGGGGACAGCGTCTTCGTCACAGCCCCTGGACCTCCAGGACAGTTTCAGTTGCATTTAGGGTGCTGTTGCCGATGAGTAACGATCGAGGGTTAAGGACAAGTTCTGCCTCACAGCATTTATAAAAGGTTCGGTGGTTAGACAGCGGTAAACATGACCTTGGCATCCTATTCCCTGAGGATGCTGTGGACTCCCGGTGTGGGGTTGGGGGTTGGGGGTTGGGGGTGTGGAGGCAGGTTCCACCGAAGGTCATAGGCATTGCAGCGGGCCCTGAATGTGGGCTGGGGCTGGTGGACAGCTGACGGCACAGTCTGCTGGTAGATTGGCCGTTGGCTGCCGTTGGGCATGGCAGACAGACCAGGACCCCTGCCCTGTGGACAAAACGGATTGTCCGTGGGGCCTGAAAGCCGGTTACTTTAGCCTCATCTCTCCGCGTCCTGCGTTAGGACTTCCACAGGATTTTTGCCTAAGCTGGACGCCTTCGCTAGAGCAGGTGTGTCTCCCTGTGAGTCCCCCGTCCTTCCTGTCCAGGTGACTGGCTCCCAGTGAGCTCAAGGGACTTCAAGGGACCCTTGGGAGAGGCTCATGCTATGTCAGCGGTCAGTCACAGCTCCCATCCCCCAGGCGATGAGTGGGTTTTCTCCCAGCCCTGCAATGTTAATGAATTAGAGGTCCAGGGCATGACATTTGTGCGCAGGTAGGTTCCCTAGACCTTCTTTTGTTCCGCGCTGCCCCCTGGTGGTCAGTGCCCATCATAGCGATCGATGGAACTCCTGTTCTCCCTGTTGAAATCCCAAGGGGACACTTTGCATATTAGCCTTTGATATAGCTAGATTGCTTTGCTTCCAGAACACTGAAAGGGAGTAAACTTTTATCCACTTACTGTAACGTCAAAAGCTCTCCAATGACAGTTATTTTCCTACCGTGCCGCGTGGTTTCTAGACTTACGTGGAAATAGGGTGTCCAAATCCGCCGTTAGATGGAAGGGTTCTTGAGAGGAATGCTCTTGCACTTAGCTCGTTGGGCTGATGGAATTTGGCTCCCTCTTCTCTTTTCAAGTGCAGCGTTTTTATTGAGTCATTCTGCGTGCCTGTGTGCCTGCCCCTGTGATATGTCTGCTGTGGGGTGCAGTGTTGACCCCATGATGTTTGAGCACCTGGATTTGATCCTTTCATGCTCACAGCAGTCTTATAGATAGCTGCTATGTTTACCCACATTTTAAATGCTTTTTTTTTTTTTTTAAATTAATTCTAGAGAGAGAGGAAGGGAGAGGGAGCGATAGAAACATGGATGAGAAACATCCATCAGCTGCCTCCTGTACGCCCCTTCCTGGGAATCAAACCCAGAATCTGGGCATGTGCCCTGACCAGGTAGCAAACCAGCAACCTTTGGGCACATGGGACCATGCTCAGCTGACTGAGCCACAGGGGCCAAGCTCCATCCCCATTTGTAGACGAGGAAACTCTTAGAGGAGGCACGGCATGGTCCCACCGAGAGAAGCAGGTGGAATGGGATCTGAGCCCAGGCTGCCAGCTCTGAGCCGGTGCTTGGAGTCTGCCCTTCGCTAGTGAGGGGTCAGTCCTGGTGCAGGGAGGAAGAGATGCTGTGGGGGGCGTGGAGGAAGGCAGCCCAGGGGGAACTGCTCTCCACTCTCCCTGGGTGAGCGATCAGGCCTTTCCTGAACCCCCCCCCCCCCCCCCCCGTCGGTTCATGTGCATTGTTTCATGACGTCTGTCTCCACTCACCTCCTGGCATACTTGTTAGCATGTTCTGTCTCCCCCAACAGATGTCCCTTCTTCCCATGCTGCGGACCAGTCGTTTTATTGCTAGCTTTACCCGGTGGCCAGATACGTTTCTATTGAACAAGTACAACAACGTTTTACATAAACGTTAAAGGCGCGCTCTAAAATGAAACACCCGTTGCATGTTGAAGTTATTTATTACATATTCTTACAAGCTAATAGCCTTTTAAAGAATTCTCGTGATGGGCCACAAGCCTTCGAACAGAAAACACGAGAATTCTCGTGATCTGTCTGCAATGCGTTAAGAATTCTTTTATTTATTTATTATTATTTTTTAATTACCCCCTTTCCTACTCCAGTGCCTGTCACATAGAAGGTTCTCAAAACAAGTTTGATGAATGAATGAAAGTCAGGCATCTCCGCATAGGACAAACGGACAAGCCCCCAGGCTCCCTACCTACTCACCCCCCTTCCCAACCTTCTCCCCCCCCCCACCCTGCCCCCCGTGCTCTCCAGAAGTCAGTCACTCCTCGATCGACTCCCATTTGACCTCCCTTAATGCATATGTTGTCCTGGATTTTTCGCATTACATGTTGGAACACGGTAGTAATTATGCTTGTACTGCCCTTTAGCTGTCTTCAATTTTGAAAAGAGACTGTTTTTTAATTACTAAAGGCCACGGGTTTAGATCGGGTGAGATTCCACAGGCTTTGGGCAGGCTCTTTGGGGGAGTTCCAGGGTGAAACATGTCCTCATTTTGAAACAAAACATAGAAGCAAAGAAAGTTGCCCCAGGGGGAAAAAAAATGTTCTGCTTGCTTCCTGTGATCAGAGTTCTTAAGTTTTTGTACACTCTCAGGAGTGCGAAAATCAAGGGTAACTTGGGAACCGGAGCTCAGTTAAATTTTTGTAAGAAATATGTGACAGCAGCGTTAAAATGTGACGTGTTTCACACGCTTCTGGCCCTTGGCTGGGCTTGATCATTAGTAGGTGCTCATGGGGATAACACATATGTCTCGAAGACGAACCGGGGCTTTCACAAGGAAAACCAAATGCTATTTAACTTCGGAGTGTTCCTTCTTCCATCCTTCCTCTTGTGAACCTGACGAAATTAAATTTGAGAAAATAGTACTACAGTGAGGTCAGGATTTCTCGATCCATCACTACCTCACTTTGGCTGAGTAGCCTTCTGTGCATCCCGTGGGGCTGTGGTTAGCATCAGGGCAGGTAATAGAGGGATTACAAATGGGAGAAAAAACAATGATGATTATCATTACCACAATGGATCCAGTCATTCACATAATAATACTTGACCGTGTACAAAAGATAAAAACTATACAATAAAAACCTCTCCCGCTTTATGACTTAGTTTGGGGAGAGCAAGGATATAGAAAATACAAAATGCCTACACAGTAATAATGGACTGTTTTATTTTAAAATAATGGAATATTTTATTGCCGTATTTATTTGTAGCCAGGAGTGCTGCTAACCTGGTTGCCCAGCTCCCCCAAATCTTGATTTGAATGGCGGGGTAGAAGTAAGGAGTTCTAGAGAACAACAGCTGAAGAGCTTTATCCATTTAGAATTGTCTAAAGGTGATAAAGATTTGTTGTTAACGGCTGAGCCCTCACTCGGATGGGAAGCGCATCTGGTGTTACAGAGGCTGTGTGATTCCTGACGGTCTCCTTCCATCCTGCAATGGCCTGCGGACCGCGCTGACCTGTGGTGGTCCCACAGCACGGCCTTCTCCGTGCGGGGCTCCTCGGTCGCTCTGGTCTTTGCTGTCCATACTGTTCATGGCCAGGGCAGTCTGCTCCAGATGCTGCTCCTGCTGTAGCACTGGAACTACCCGAGTGGCTCCTGCTTCTCCAGCACGTGTGCTCTGCCCCTGCGCTCATCCCCTAGGTTTGCTCTCCTGCCCCCTGCACTGGTGGTTACAGTTTCTATCAGCCACGGTCATGAAAGTGGGATTTAAAATATATATATATATTTCGGAGGGGATGGGATTTAAAAAAATAAATAAATATGTATGTATGTATGTATATATATATATATATATATATATATATATATATATATATTTCAGAGGGGTTGGTTCCTCTGAAGAAGCATGGACACGTTTCAAGAGACTCTGAATCAGCTACACACACACACACACACACACACACACACACACACTCACACACGCACACACACACATACATACACGGCAGCTGATGATATGCTTCCACCCCAAGCTGGCAGCACCAGACCCAAGGAGAGACGATGTTAGGTGAGGAGACACCGGTGTCCCAATCCCAGCAGCTGGGTGGGAGGGTCCCTGTGCTCAGCCGTTCTGTCTGATGCAGGTCTTCCTTCAGTTGAGTCAATGAGGCCACCCACTCTAGGGAGGCTGTCTGCTGAACCAGTGTCCTCATTCAGATGCTAATCTGACCCACACCTCGCAGGCACACCCAGGGTAATGCTTGGCCAAACGTCTGGGCTCCGTGGCCCAGTAACGTGGACACAGAATGAACCCTCCTGACCACAGCAGTGACATAAGCACAGAGGAAGCTCCAGGCCGAGGCCAGGGGACCGAGAGCGAGGCCGAATGGGCCAGGCCATTAGGCAGCACCAGGACGTCTGTTACCACGTTCACAGAGTGGGCTTATCATGTCGTTAAATTTTTTTTTAGAAAGAGTGTTATACTGGATTTCCCTGTCAGGTTTTAAATACGGAATCCCTCGTTCTCTCCTTGCCTCTTGGTTCTGTACTCTCAAACAGTATTAACGGAGGGTTTCCCCCCAAATCATGCCACTTGTGCCTAAATTGAATACTAAGAAACAGTGAGGTTTACAAAAAAATGTATCATACACTTCCATGTTTTCTTTTTTAATAAAAATGTAAAACGGCAACCATTTCATTTTATTTTTATATATTTTAAAAATATATTTTGTTGATTTTTTTACAGAGAGGAAGGGAGAGGGATAGAGAGCTAGAAACATTGATCTACTGCCTCCTCCACACCCCCTACGGGGGATGTGCCCACAATCAAGGTACATGACCTTGACTGGGATCGAACCCGGGACCCTTCAGTCTATAGGCCAACCGGTTAGGGCCAAGAATTTTATTTTTAAATGAAATATCCTTTCCAATCCTTTGTGGTTTTTTTTTCTACAAAACAAACAAACAAACAAACAAACAAACACATGTACTATAATACCTGCCAGCTACATCGGCATCTGTTTCTGTTGCCAAGCCTTGTAACTCTGTGGGTGTGTGCCTTTGGATGTCAGATTGGGTTCTGAATATCAGAACGGTTCAAATGCCCAACTTGGATAAACATGACACATGGCAGTTATAGTTAGGAGAGAAGACGTTTTGGGGAGAGAACAAACATTTGAACAGTGAAAGGGACCACCGTCGGAGCCTATGTGAGGGTCCTCATTTTCCCCCGACCCTGGCAGCCCGCAGTGGTGGCCCAGGGGTGACACAGACTCTGGCTCCCCTCCCCCAGGAAGCAAGTGGCCACCATTCAGGGTCCTGGGTCAGGTTCAGCTCCGTGAATAAAATCAACTTAACCTTGTGAGGCCTCCAGTGAACACCAAAGCCTCTGAGCAGGATATGCTCTGTACCTTGAAAAATACGTTTTTGGAGGGTTTTTTTGTTTTGTTTTTGTTTTTGGTCAACTCCACCACTGCTTTTGTTACTATTTTTTTTTTTAAAATATCTTTTATTGATTTTTTACAGAGAGGAAGGGAGAGAGATAGAGAGCTAGAAACGTCGATGAGAGAGAAACATCGACCAGCTGCCTCCTGCACACCCCCTACCGGGGATGTGCCCGCAACCAAGGTTCATGCCCTTGATCGGAATCGAACCTGGGACCTTTCAGTCCGCAGACCGATGCTCTACCACTGAGCCAAACCGGTTTCGGCTTTGTTACTATTTTTTTAATCCTCACCTGAGGCTATTTCCCCACTGATGTTGAGAGAGTAGAAGAGAGAGGGAAAGACGGACAGAAATGTCGATGTGAGAGAGCATATTGATTCGTTGCCTCCTGTTTGCCCCTGAGGAGGAGCCTACAACCAAGGTGTGCACCCTTGATTAGAATTGAACTCGAGACCCTTTGGACCACAGACCGACATGCTATCCACTGAGCCACACCGGCTAGGGCTGCATTTGTTATTTTTGTTGGCACGTTCTTCAAATGCGTTGAAACAACTAATACCTCTTTGTGGTGGTTACCTGGCTCAGTCACCTCAAGTTACACAGTGATGAGGCGGAGATGGAATTAAACTCTAAATGTATGTATAACACATGGTTTTTAGACAATCTCTCACTCATTTTAAAAACGTATAAAGATGTTAGGTAAAACACACACACCCACACACACAAAACAAAACAGAAAAACAAAACAAAACGAAACAAAATAAAACAAAGCAAAAACCCAATAAATACACATAGGGGACAATGGTAAAGAATCTTCCTGGGGGAGTGTGCCTTTCGAATGAGAGAATAGAGCAAGATTGCATTTGTGAATTTATTTCTGAGTAAAATGCTAGACTCATGGAATCCTGAAGGAATTGCCCAAATATGGAGATGGCCTTTGCCTTTTATTTTTTTTAACCTCAATTTTGTTTTAAAACAGTTATATTCATGACCTGCAGTGGATTTCTTTCTTTCTTTCTTTCTTTCTTTCTTTCTTTCTTTCTTTCTTTCTTTCTTTCTTTCTTTCTTTCTTTCTTTAAATAGAATTAGCTATTTTAAAATTTCACAGCGATGACCTTCTTCTGCTCTACCTAAAATGGGCCGATTTGGAGAACTCCTTTCTCAGTGTCTACAGGAATGTGCTGGTAGCTGCTAACAGCCAGCTCTGCAGGGTGGGTGTGGAGGAGGGCTGATTTGTGGCACCTGCCTTTGCCCGTGGTGTAAATTCTCCCGTCACGGCCAGATTCACCCTGCCAACAGCGTTGTCAGCCAGCCCACAGAATACCTTACAACTTCGCATCAGCTCTCAGGAGCCAGGACAAGCCATCCCCACAATATTACTAGCTTTCCTACAAATATTTCCAGCACCTAAACACACACACCGCACCCCCCCCTCCAGCATATGCTAATACTCTACCTCTCCTTTAGCTCGCATTTCACATCTAACGTGTTGGGGGACAGTGAACTTACCTATACCTACTAATCAACCGGCTGTTTCTGGAACTTTAGCTGAAGCACCCTGATTTCTGTTCTCCCTCTTCGCAACTTCATTTATTTACTTTTTAAATATTTATGCTGATTTGTAGAGAGAGAGAGGAAGAGAGAAGGAGAGAGAGAAACATTGGTATGAGAGGGAAACATCGGCTGGCTGCCTCCTGCAGGCCCTCCCGCTGGGGGCCAAGCCCAGGACCCAGGCATGTGCCCTGACTGGGAACCAGACCAGCAGCCTTTGATGCACCGGACAATGCCTAGCCAGCTGAGCTATGTCACACCAGCCCTCTCCTCGCTGCTTTAGATCTCCGATAATAGCAGTTCAACCTTCTTCTTTCACCTTTTGTGTGACTGTGACACGTGTATCGGGAAATATTTGGGCACACTCCCTCCTTCAAGTGAACCACGTGGTTGAAAAACGATAGTGTGGCTACATTTTACTTGTCATAAACTGTACCTTTAAGCCTTTTTCATCTCTGCTGTTAGTAATGGGATATAACGCAGAGAAGACCCTGTAATTCCTTATACCAGTGGTTGGCAAACTCATTAGTCCACAGAGCCAAATGTCAACAGGATAACGATTGAAATATCTTTGGAGAGCCACATTTTTTAAGCGTAAACTTCTTCTAACGCCATTTCTTCAAAATAGACCCACCCAGGCCGTGGTATTTTGTGGAAGAGCCACACTCAAGGGGCCAAAGAGCCAGGTGGCTTGAGAGCCACAGTTTGCCGACCACTGCCTTATACTTAGGGAGGTGCTAAGGGGACCCAGGAGCTGAGAATAAATATTTCGGAAGGGAGAGGAGAATACATGTATAAATATGATCTTTATAAAAATTAAAGTTGATTTTTTTTTAAGCGTTTCTAAGACATTATAGAGCCGAGAAGCCGGAAGTTAGGACAGATTCATGGCCCAGTACTTCTGACTTGTAAACTGTTGTTCTTAAATTGTTTTCATGGCTCCTATGAGAAAGGGGGAGAGAGGGCCTGATGCCCTTTCTGTAGCATAGTTACAAGTGGTTTGGGGTTTTTTTTGTGTGTGTGTTTTATTCTTTTCTTTTTTTTGTTTGTTTACACAGTCTTTTAATACGGATTTCTGGTTTGGCAGAATGTTTATTAACTGGAGACAGTTTCAAACTTCTGTCAGTAAGATTTGTTGTGCTTGAGGCTGGTATTTCTCCATAACTACGGATGGCCCTTTTCTTTTCTTAAAATAATAGAAGCTTAAAAAAAAAGAATTGTGTAAAGAGAGAAGCATATTTTGTTTGGCTTCACCCAAATACCCCTGGGCTCCTGCCTGAGACCAGGCCCGGAGCAGGGAGCAGGGGGAGGGCTGCAAAGTGAGACTGAAGCTGGGGTCCATGCATTCCTTTCCTTTGGACTGTGTGTGGGTCATAGTTGGCCCAGCACGGGGCGGCTTGAGGGAATTGCCTTAATGACACGCAGCAGGAAGAGGTCCATGTCCTTCAAATTTGCTTTGCTCAAGGCTCCTCTGAAAAGGATGCATTTTTTGAGACCATTGCTTTTTTCCTGGAGTCAACGTTCTCAACATTGCTGCTCACCCCGACAGAACTTGCCAGCACACGTTAGATACTTTCATAGGGACAGGCAGGCTACTCAAGAATGGTGTCATCAAAGGTCACCCCAATTTCATTTTTAAAAAAGGCTTGAACTAGTTTGGGTATCCTGTGGGGAGGGGACCCACTTTCCCGGCGTGACTGAGTTGTGTGTCAGAAATAGAAGTGGCGAGCCTGGATGTGGCGCGGTGATTTCTCTACGCTCTCCTCTCGAGGTTAAAGTGGGATGCGTGTCCACAGCTCCCCTGCGACCTGCGTGGGCCCCTTCCCGTGGATAAAGCAGAGGCCAAGGACACCTGTCAGAAGGCCACACGGTGGGCGGAGCAAAACCAGAATGCTTGCCTAGGAATCGCTGCTTTTCTTAAAAAAAAAAAACAAAAAAAACTTTTTAATTGATTTCAGGAGGAAAGGGAGAGAGATAAACATCAGTGATGAGAGAGAATCATTCATCAGCTGCCTCTTGCACAGCCCCACTGGAGATCGAGCCCGCAACTGGGCATGTGATGGAACCATGACCTCCTGGTTCATAGGTCGACGCTCAGCCATGGAGCCTTGCCGGCTGAGACCTCAGTGTACCAGGGAGGGTTTGGTTTCTCGCCGAGAGCCAGACAAGGTTTGATGCACAAGACTTCATTCTCTCTCATAGAGAAGTTGAGAGAGAGGAAGTCGAGGGCTTTCCAGGCGGTTCCTCAGGTTGTCAGGGCCCTGGCTCCCTCCAGCGTTGTGCTGAGCCATCCCTCATCTTCATGAGCCATCCCACACGGCTGCCGAGGCTCCAGCAAGGACACCCTTGTTTCGGGGAGCAGATGGATGAAGGACAGAGGGAGGGCCTGACCTTGTAAATGCGCCCTGGATAAGGGGAGGAGGTTTGCGGTATAACCACATGACGCTCTCTTCGTGTCTCATCGTCCAGACGTAGCGTGGGCCACACATGCCTACACGGAGCCCAGAGCGCATGGCTTCACCCCTTCTCCACTCTCTGGAGCCAGACACACGGTCGTCCTCGGGAAAACGTCTCGGAAGTTAGAACTTTATTGTTAGTCATGATAATATAACTCATGTTTAACGGCTCACGGGCACTATCTTCCGCAACTTATATGAACCACCGTACTGCACCTCCCTCAGATGTGGGTGTTATTATCCCATTTCACAGAAAGGAAATTGTGCTTTCAAAAGTTACGTTTCGCCCAAGGTTATGTCTCTAGGAAGGGCTGAGCCGGAGCCCACAGCCAGGCTAGTCTTTTTCCAGGTCCTAAGCATCCAATCCCAGGGGTCGGCAAACTGCAGCTCTCGAGCCACATGCAGCTGTTTGGCCCCTTGAGTATGGTTCCTCCACAAAATACCATGTGCAGGCACGCACATACAGTGCCATTGAAACTTCATGGCCCATGCACAGAAGTTGGTTTCCGGCTCTCCAAAGAAATTTCAATTGTTGTATTGTTGATAGTTGGCTCTGTTGACTAATGAGTTTGCCGACCACTGCGCTATCCTATTTGTGGTTTTATAGTCTTTAGCTCTTCACGCTTTTCACCCAACACACACACACACACACACACACACACACACACACACCTTTTTCCAAATCTTTAAGCATTTTTATGCTTTTGTTTACAAGTATAGAAAGAACGTGACTTTCTATACTTGATTGGTTCATTGTAAGTTGTTTTTCTGCGGGTCAGGCGTCTGCATGTTAGCGTTTGGGGCAGTTTAGAGGAACCCTCAAAGCTAGGGGTGATCACAGAGCGAGTAAGAAAGAGCCCTGGCCCCGGGCATCATAGTGCGATTCTGTGAGGACGGGCTGTAGACCAGACTCGGAACATCCAATTATCCTGTGAGTCGGCGTGTGAATCAGAGCTGCCCTGATGTGCACACCCAGGTGTCCCGGTAATTACAGGAACACCGTGGTTACCGCCAAACGGCCACCCACCCCTTCAAAACATTCCCAAGAAATTAGGTAGAGTAAACAGGCAATTCTATTTTAGTCCTCCTTCTGGTTTCCCCTTAAGCAACACTACTCACATTACGATTTTGGTAATAGAAGCCGAATCTTAATTTACATACAGTAGATAGGGGGTTAATTATAATTCCTACTAGAGGCCTGGTGCACGAAATGCGTGCAAGAGGAGGCCTTCCTTCCCCCGATTGCTGGCACAGCTTCCCTCTGGCCCCCGGGACCCGGGCTTCCCTCACAGCCCGGGCTTCGTCCAGAAGGTCTTCCGGAAGGATGTCCGGTCTAATTCGCATATTACCCTTTTACTATTATAGATTATTTTGAATGTCCACTTGTAAAAAAGTTCAGTTCCTACTTTATGACATTTTGAATAGTGGCAGGAATAATAGACCATTATGTTAGAAATTCGAGGTGGTAGTGGTGGGGGGTGATGGTGGTGGTGGGCGGTGGTGACCTTTGACCGAGTCTGCGAGACAAGCCTGTTTAGGGTTACCCTTGGTGTGTGTTTCCCATAAGCCATCGAGGAAGATGGCCCCCTGGCCAGGGAAGACGGAGAGAGCACTGCCCGGGGCTGGGAGGCTGGCGACACCGTCTCCTATAAGACTCCCGTGTATTCCTTCCTGTCCTTGCCACCTGCACGTCGGATATCGGATATGGAGAGGAGGGACATGGAGAGGAGGGATGGGCAGGATTCGCGTCTTGTCCTTTCCTCAGCTCTTTTTTCCCCGGTGCACCTGCTCCTTGACGTTACTTCTTTAGGAAGAAGTCCTTCTTTCTGCCCAGGCGCTCCCTGCACCCGGTCCTCCTGCTCTCTGCTCCTGGTCACGTGAGCACAGAAGCGCTGTGCTCCATGGCGGGGAGGCTGTCCTGGGTAGACATGAACCAGTCCGCACCTGGGTCTTCCTGGGCATGCTCATCCGTGTGTACGCTGCTTCGGCGAGCAGCCGCCTCCGTGGGAGAAGCTGGTGTCCTGCTGAGGCTGCCGGGCCCGTCTCAGGTGGCCTGGCCCTGGATGCACGAGTGATGAGTCTCCGGCTCTCCCCACCGTCCCTCTCCTCGTGGATGACCTCATGGGCTGTCCCTGACCTAATGGTCCTGGAGGTCACGGCCTTCATTGTCACCTGGAGTGAATTTCACTCGGGAAACTTTACCATTTGGCTCCGAAAGACAATGATAAGTAGCGCTGGGTGTTGATCTTCAGAATTAAACAAAAACAAAAAAGAAGATTAAACAGGTGACTTCCCTATACGGTATGCAGCCCTTCCTCACCTCAGCACCGAGGGAAGTGGTTTATGCTCATTCATGACCTCATGTCGCTGGGGATTCTGCCGTGAACACAGTAGGCACGGTGTCCTCCCACCTGTTATGGTAGAGAAGTGTTTGTTATGAATAAGGAGACATGTTTATTTAAGGAATCTGCAGAGAGAACTACAGCGGCTGGCCCAGAGTCACTGCCTCTGATAAAATTCGTGTGAATGAGGGATTGATGGCAAAACCGGAAGGCAGGGAGGAAGAGTTCAAAGTCTGGGGAAACTGGCCAGAGAGTGGGATGTTGCATCTCTAGGTGATGGGCAGCCAGTAGGGGCTCAGGATTGGAGCGGGGTGTAATCAGGGTGCACAAAGAAAGAAGAATTCTGGTCCTGAGGTGCCCGTTCAGTGAGGAAGGGCAGGGCTGTGGGTCTCCGGAGGAGCTGGGATGCTTGTGTGCCTAAGAAAAGCCCTGAACTAAAGGGACGTGGCCAGGCTGGGGCGGGACGAAGTGAGGGGACGCTGCTGTGGGAAGTGGGGGGCTGGAGGCTGACTGCGGAGGAGAGGCAGCCGATGGCGTTGGAAGTCCCAGGTGACCAGGCCTCGGAGTAATTCTGGATGGCAGTAAGAGCGGAAAGAGCATCAGTTAAGAGAAGCCCGAGTGTGCACTCATGTGACTTCTCTCCGAGATCCTATCTTTGATGACTGTCGCCCAGAGTATTTCCTAAAACCAGGAATCCGGTGCCCTCCTGCTCTCCTCATTCCAGGTCCAACTGAAGCATGTCTTTCTCTGTTTTGGTCTTTTCTGGGGGTTGGTGGTTGGGGGGGGAGGGGGAAGGAGAAATTTCCCCCAAATTAGGAGGAAATGGAGTAGTTAAGACCATTGCTCAAAAGTGAGACGTGGCAGGTCAGCTGAGAAGTGTGTGGCGTGCGCTGACCACTGTGCTTCTTGCCTCCTAGGCGTTCTTTGTTGACCACAACTCCCGGACCACCACGTTCATCGACCCCCGGCTCCCCCTGCAGAGCAGCAGGCCCACGAGCGCGCTGGTGCACCGGCAGCACCTGACCCGGCAGCGCAGCCACAGCGCGGGCGAGGTGAGTCACCGGGGACCGCGGGTTGGGGCCGCTGACCCCGAGACCCCCCAACCGGGGCCGCTGACCCCGAGACCCCCAACCGGGGCTGCTGGGTGCTCCAGGGGATGATGTGTGTCTCCTCCTCCCTGTTTCGCCCTCCTGGTGTGACTTAGAGATGCTCATTGGAGGGTGGGAGTGCTGGGATGTTGACAGGGCTTCTTTGGAGACTCGTGGAGCCCACGTGCCCAGGAGGAGATGCAGGCTATGGGAGGGAGACGAGAGAAACGAGAGGCTTTCTTACACTCAGAGGAGGGTGAGAGAGAGAACTCAAAGGGTGGTGAAATATTGAAGAGGGGGTGGTGAGCCTGACTGGTGTGGCTCCGTGGTTGAGCATTGACCTGTGAACCAGGAGGTCATGGTTTGATCCTGTCAGGGCACATGCCCTGCTTGCAGGCTCAGTCTCCAGTTTGGGTGTGTGAGGCAGCTGCTCCATGATCCTCTCTCATCACGGATATTTCCATCTCTGTTCCCTCTCCCTTCCTCTCTGAAATCAACAAAATATTTATGAAAAAGTGGGGATGTTGACCCCTTTTGACCCTCTAAGGGCAGCTTCCCAGGGAGGAAGGGATGAGACTATGAGTGGGCTGAATTTGGATAAAATGTAAGGGGGTTTCTTAAGTGAGGCTAGCTGGATTCCATGAAAATCTTCGGCCAAGGCTGTGGGGCTGTGGCATTCTCACTCACTGGTATTCTTTAAAGTTGAGTGTATTCGAGAGCTGATTTGTGCACTGTCAGTGCCCAGAGAAAATGGGTGGGATTAAGAATGACTGACATTTCTATGGGGCTCTGCTTGGCTAGTGTGCAGGGATCCACAGCAACCACACGAGGGCTCTCTAACAGCCTAACCAAAAGCAGACGTCACCCCTTCCTGCTCCCCCTCTTCTGTGGAGGCCGAAATAAAGAAAGGGAGTGCTGGAGGTCACATTTCTCCTTACACGACGTCTGCTTTAGGTACATATCCTCCCTGCATATACGTTGTTTCTGATAATTCCCTTCGACGTGCTTACCTCCGCGTGTTTTCCTGCACGCCTCTTCCACATGGCTGGGCCTACCCTGCTGTCAGCATGGTGTTGCAAGCCACATGGCTATGTAGCTTCTATTATAGGAAACAATTATGGGGGACTTGAGACACCAAAATTCCACCCTGGAATTCCCCCATCCCCCCTTTCCACACTGGCTCTCACGCACCGGCGTGTGTGTGCTGGCTGTGAGCGCAGACACAGGCGTGTACACAAGACGCGCGTGTAAACATGATCCACTGCGGGAGGAGGTCGCCACAGGAATATCTGTGCCTTGTGAGCGGCCAATAACTCTGCACCTTGCCTTCCCGTTCCTGGTGAAGTGGGGGATGCACTCAGCGTTCGTCCGACAGGCGGACACACCTTTGGACCCGTGCACGACGTGGAGCAGCATGAGGGCGCGGCCCCGACTCGCCCCCGTGGCCGGTGCACTTGAGCCCCGGTCTTATCTGGACTTCACCCCATGAGGCTGCCTGCCTGGCTGCGCGGGACTGCGTGTGTGTGTGTGTGTGTGTGTGTGTGTGTGTGAGAGATGAATAGCTGGACTCGCCTTTTCTTTCCATGAGCTAGACTGTCTCCACGAGCTAGCAGTAGCCCGTGGAGAGGGGCCCTAAGGGGCACGTTAACATCTGAGTGGCCATGGCTCTGTGCCTTGCTGGGCACTGAGCAGTGGGGAGAGGTACCCCATAAGGACTGAGCATGGGGTCCCGCCTTGTTCGGCCTTTGAGGGGACATGTGTCCTGGCACCGCAAGGAAGGTGCACTTCAGGCGGTCCCCAGGGTGGCCTCTGGGTGGGAATAGGGAAGGGCTGTGACGAGACCTCCGCTGTCCTGGGAAATGGCAGCAGTAGCATCCGGACAGGAGGGAACGTGTCTGTGGATGACACTGTGACCGACACACGAGGTGCAGTTCCCCCTGGAGTCTCCCCACATTTTGAGTTGCGGGGATTCATGCCGGGGACCAGCCGCTCCCCAGAGGCCGCGTGAGAGCCGCTCAGTCACAGGCCGGGCCTCCCAGCCCCGCTCCTCTGCGCCTTTAGCAGACACGCAGGCGGGGCACGGGGCATCTCTTCCATCCGCTCCGCCGGCGGGTACTGACCCCGCACCTGCAGCGTGGCCTCATGGGGCTTGTTTGAGTGATTCGCGTCAATAACGTAGGTTCCCGTCCTGTGTTCTTACCAGGGAGAGAGTAGAGGAAACGGAGTCTGGTGCAGATGAAAAGCACGCGTGAGAAGCGCTCTATCCCCCGTTAGAAATGTGCGCGCGCAGCCGAGCTGTGGGGCTCAGAGATGCTTGCTCTTCATCTCGGCGTCGGGGAAGGGAGGCCTGGGGGAGGGGGCGTCTGCTGATACGGACAGCGGGAACCTCGGGGGGGTGAGCACGCTGTGCGGGGTGGGGAGACATTACCAGTTTCAGGGCCTTGAGAGAAGCCCTCACCACACCCTGCTCTGATGCCAGGTGGCAAAAGGCTTGTGCAGCTTTGGGTGGGTGGGTGGAGAGGCTCTGTTTTCAAAGTGCCGATTTACAAACCCAGCGTGTTATTCTTCTTTTTTTTTTTTTTTTTTTTTTTTTTTTTTTTTTTAAAGACAGATATTATAGGTCTTTATTTTTCTCATATATATATATATATATATATATATATATATATATATATATTTTATTTTATTGATTTTTTTACAGAGAGGAAGAGAGAGGGATAGAGAGCTAGAAATGTCGATGAGAGAGGAACATCGACCAGCTGCCTCCCGCACACCTCCTACTGGGGATGTGCCCGCAACCAAGGTACATGCCCTTGACCGGAATCCAACCTGAGACCCTTCAGTCCGTAGGCCGACGCTCTATCCACTGAGCCAAACCGGTTTTGGCAAGAATATGTTTTGTTTGTGTGCTGGTGTGAAGGAGTATCTGAGTCTGTAACAGGCCCCATCGCTAATTCAGGTCAGGGCAGCCCCATTTGGCTCCTCCACACCTAACTGCTGTGATTAGCTCCCCCCGTGGGAGGGTCAGACCGGAAAGAGCTGCTGGGCCAGGCGCTGTGACAGGCGAGCAGACTCGCTCCTGAGCGGGTAATCCACAGCTCCGAACCATGTGGGGGCGGCTGCCCTCGGCCCCTCCTCTGGCAGGCAGGATCCCCTGACCGCCGGCCGGAGGCAGGCACACCACTCTGTAGCGAGGTGATACGTGTGTCCCCTGGGGGTCTTCCTCTGCGTGTCCCCTGGCCGGTTTGGGTTCTGTCGGCCGAAAGGCACACCTGCTGAGCAGCGTGCTGTTGAGCTCCTGCAGCCCCTGTCACTGTGAGCGCGTGGAGCTACCCCTGAGCCTCGCGGTGAGCAGGCACTGCCCCTGCCCCTCCCAAGGGCCCCGGGGTCCCGCCCCTCCACTCATTCAGCAACGAAAGCAGAACTTTTGGGGATCTCGTGCCAGCTCCCCCCGCCTGGCATCCCTTCTGATCAGTTGGAATCTACCAATGCTCGCTCGTAGGCCTGGCCAGTTTTGCTCAGTAGATAGAGCGTCGGCCTGCGGATCAAAGGGTCCTGGGTTCGATTCTGATCAGGGGCACACGTACCTTGGTTGCAGGCTCTTCCCTAGCTAGCGCCCTAGTCGGGATTTGTATAGGAATCCACCACTCGGTATGTTTCTCTCACATGGATGTTTCTCTCTGTCTTTCCCTCTCACTTCCACTCGCCCTAAAAAACAATGGAAAACTATCTTCCGGTGAGGATTCACACACACAAAAAAAGAGCCAAAGGGAACACGTGGCTGGGCTGCGGATAGAGCTCGGGAGGTCCCGGTGCGGGGCCTGAGTGATGCTGTGTCTGCAGGTAGGAGAGGATACGAGGCACGCGGGGCCGCCCGTCCTTCCCAGGCCTTCCAGCACGTTCAACACCGTCAGCCGGCCGCAGTACCAGGACATGGTTCCAGTGGGTATGGCACCCCTCCCCGGAAGTCCCCGCCCTGCGTCCCACGCCCGCCGGTCCCCTGCATGCTGTGCTGGCATGGCCCCCTTGCCTGCCCGCCCGCCCGCTGCTCTTGCCCTGGGCTCAGGAACTCTGCGTCAGCCACAAGAAACCGCTCTGAATCTCAGAGCACGCAGGCCTTGTAAAACCCTCTAGGAGGAGAAATGCCACCTTCTCTGAGTAGAGCTATGGCCTTAGATGGTTGAAGTGAAAGAAAAACAAGTTGTGAAGGATTTCTAAATACATATGCCTATAATTCTGATTATAAATAAATGTAATCAAGATGAATCATCTGAAGTAAAAACAAAACAAAACAAAACAAAAAACCTAGTTTTCTTGATAAAAGAAAAAAGCCCTCATGACAAGAGCCCTCAATAAATTTCAAGTAACGATTTTTAAATTTCTGTGGGCACAGGGCAACCTTGGCTAAGATACATTTTTCTCTTAACAAATAGTTGGTGTTGCTGATTGTGTTGTAGGTGTGGATGTAGTTGGTTTGGTAAAGGAGCTGTGTGTGGCTTGACGGCATCTATTTCCACATGGAGTTTGGGAATGGCTTGTTCTCTGCATTTTGGTAGTTGCTCTTGCTGGCGACCGTTGCATTTTGGGGACTTGCTCTGCCGCTTCACCTTGCTGCATGGCTCATATGTAATCAGAAGATAGTTTCCTATTCCTATTCCTATTCCTATTCCTATTCCTATTCCTATTCCTATTCCTATTCCTATTTTTATTTCTATTTCTTAGGTAGTTGATTTTGATAAGCAGCAGATTGAAATAATCAATATAGAGGATCCTGGTGATCTCACCTTGCTCTTTGCTGACAAAGATGACTCATCAAATGAGTAAAGAATGTCACACCAGATAGACCTAAGTCCAATGTTCATAAAAGCATGGACACAGAGGGGAATTTAAGTGTCTGTAGTGGCTCGAGTACCAGGAATATTAACCAGAAAAACAGATTGTTAAAAGTTTGTGTTCATATGCACAAAACTAATAACGGGTTGTCTGTAAACGTTGTCCTGTTTTCCGACTTTTCAGCTTACAATGACAAGATTGTTGCATTTCTGCGCCAACCCAATATCTTTGAAATTCTACAGGAGCGTCAGCCTGATCTCACCAGGAACCACTCACTCAGGTAACCATGACATTGGCATACGCCCCAGCTTTAAATCTTCAGGAACAATGCTCATCGTCTTGGAGATGTGCTCTTTCTGTCTGGCACCAAACCGCTCTGAATCTCATCAATGCCAGGTCACTGCAACCCTGGCTTTTCTCTGTTAAGTACAAGGATGAAATAAAATTGACTAAAGAGCCTAGAACCTTCTTTAAAAGAATATGAAAAACACACCCCACAAAAGTTCACAGCCAAGAATGCACCCTAGCTAGATGTGCAGATTATAATGAAAATAACAATACACGACAGACCTTTCGGGGTAGCTTGAGAAAACAAAAGTAACATAGAGCGTATTGAATTGAGATTCATAAAACCCTAGACTTGGTATTTGGATTTTTCCATAATAAAAACGCAGGGGCCCGGAGGAGGTAACCCGATACCGTCTACAGTCCTGCGCTGCCCTGCACCAACCCTTCCTTCTAACCGGGCCTTCCCCGCCTCCGGCTTCAAGCCCGGTTGCACTTTCCTGAAAACACGCTGCTGCTTTCCCTGGCAGGATTTTCCTCTTCGTCTGCGTTGGGCAGGAAAGACCTTGCCTTTGGAACTCAGTGCCACCCACCCCTCCATGGCGCGGTGCAACTTCCCCATGTCCGCTCCCTCTCAGGAGCGCGGCTAGATTTTCCGTGTCCCCCGGGGAGATGGGAAAGTGGGAGTGAATGCGGACCGTCTGCCAGAACTCCAAGCCCATTGGGCTTACGCGCCACATCCCTGGTAGGAGTAGGCCTGCCCAGGGTGCCATCCTGACCCACAGGGACCCTCCAGCACTTCTTCTCTACGAGGCTGTGCCAGGCTGTTTTCATCGGGATCATCCAGGGAGCGTTAGGAAGTACAAGATGCCCGGTCTCATCGCCCCCAACTCCTCTCCCTTCTCTGAATTTGAACCCCCTGATCTTCCACGCCCTGCCCAGAAGTTTCATTCAGGAGGTCTGGGGTAGAGCTCAGCACTTCCTTCTTAAAACCTCTCTCTATCATGTCACAGGCACTGTCAGGTTTAATAAGCTGTGATCCAGAGACTTAATCATGTAATATGTCAAGTTATCCTTCATACTATTTTGGTTATATGACTTCTGTGCTTTAATTAGACTTTTGAGCCTTTATTCTTTATTTTTAATTGCATTTTAAGCTCCTTACAAATAGGGATGTTATTCAAATCATTATTTCTCTTCTTTATGCTCAAATATCTAGAGTAGCATTTTGCATATAGTGAATATATATATATATATATATATATATATATATATATACACATTGAGTGGCCAGATTATTATGATTTCCCCTATATAATAAAAGGCTAATATGCGAATTGTCCCCTCAACCAGGAGTTCAACCAGCAGGCCTATCTCCCCTCCACCTGCCCAGGCTTGCTAGATACCACCCATGCATGAATTCATGCACCGGGCCTCTAACACACACACACACACACACACACACACACACACACACTGAGTGGCCAGATTATTATGTGTTCAGAGATCATAATAATTGGCCACTCAGTGTATATATATTATTTGTTCACTTAAAAATAAATTGCCAAATATTCTTCTTATGATGTTCTCAGTCTGTCTCAGTTTCTGCTGAGGTATTTCTGACATGCAACATTATATTAGTCTCAGGTGTCCAACATAAGGATTTGATATTTGCATATCCTGTCAAATGATCATCACAATAAGTCTAGTTAACATCTGTCACCAAACATAGTTGTAGAATTTTTTCTTGTGATGAGAGTTTTAAGATCTATTCTCTTAGCAACTTTCAAATAAGCAACACAGTATTAACTGCAGTAGCAATTTTCAGCCGGTGTGCTTGCAATACTATTTTAGACAGGGGCAGTGACCTCTTTTCCCTCAGATTGTCAAATAAAAAGTGACAGCAACCCTAGTTGTCTTGGCTCAGTGGATAGAGCATTAGCTCATGGGCTAAACAGTCCCAGGTTTGATTCTGGTCAAGGGCATGTACCTTGGTTGCAAGGTGTGTGCAGAAGTCAACCAATGATGTGTCTCTCCCACATTGATGTTTCTTTCTGTCTCTCCCTCTCCCTTCCACTCTCTCAAAAAAATCAATGGAAAAATATCCTCTGGTGAGGATTAACCAAGATAGATAGATAGATAGAGGATCTCCCATATATATATATATATATGACAACAGCCAGTACAACAATATCTGTCCATTGTGAATAAATTAAAATTATTCCAATTTATTTTGTCAGATCAGCAAAAAATATATTTCTTGGTGTGCTTCAGACTTTTAGTACTAAGCTTATGTGCCCTGAGCTGGGAAGGGGTGAAAATCACTGAACTAAGGTCACCATCTGTCTGTCACGTCCCCAGGAATTGTTTCCTTTACCACTGAAGTTTGTACCTTTAGACTCCACCCATTTCGCCCTCCCCACCCACCCCTGTCACATCTCTAAGCTTATCATCACCTTCTAAAGGTTAAGTCTGACACCGCTGCTTCCACAGAAAACCCAGTTTCCCATTTGTTGACCTCTACCTCGAGTCTGAGTACTTCCCCAGCTTCACAAACACACTGCTCTAAATCCCACCCAAATCACCAAACCACGCATGTTACCATCTGTGGGTTTGTGTACGGTGGCACCCACTCAGCAATTCATGGGGCACTGAGAGTCTTGCGTAAGAAGGCCTAGTTAATAAAACTGAGAAAGGAGCTCCTCAGATGTCTAATGAGAGAGAGTACAGATTCTGGGCCACAAAGCAAAAGGAACAGACAACAAAATCCTCCTCTTCAGCTAATCTCTGAATAAGGAGAACTCTGTTTTCTCTCTTTTCTACCAACTCCAGCCCTAACACACACACTCTTCACATCAAGATCTGTTCTTCTGAAAGTACACCACACACACACACACACACACACACACACACACACACGAACAAAAAAGCAGAAACTCAGTAGTAAATTTTTTCCTGATTGCTCTGTTCTTCACATTATTATGTACATCAACTTAGCATCTCTTCAAATCTCCACTGTAGGGGAAATCGGATGATTTGATCTATCTGAACAAGGCATCTAATATTGTCATTGTTCCTTTTATTTAATTTAATTTTGTTTCTTAAATATATTTTTATTGATTTCAAAGAGAAAGGAAGTGGGAGAGAGAGCAGTGTTGTTCTTGAGAAATTCAAATAGATACACCTCTTGTTTTTTTTGTGTGTGTGTGTGTTTTTTTTTTTCTTTTCTGTTTTGCTTATGATTCCTCCTATACCAGAAGGTAGCAAGCAGTATATTTGGAACTAACCTAAAATTAAAATCTTGTTCATACACACCATCCTACATAAAATGGGGATACTCTTAATGTACTGTGTTGAATTAGTTATTGCTGTCAGTTCCTTGGGACACATTTTACTGAGAACATTCTTGCAGACTCACAAGGGTGTCATTATATTAAAAATCAGGTGCCTTATGTGTATGACTTTGATAATTTATCATAGAAATGGCATAATAGTATACCATCTGTGCTTAAAGTGTTTTAAAATATCTTGTTTTTCCCCCTAATATATTGATTCTTATGTATTTATATTTCAAATCAAGTGGAAGCTACATGAAATCAAGGTCAATATCTTATTCCTTCTTTTAATCCTCATAGGACCCAGAGAGAGCAGGTTGGAGTAAGTCCTTGGGCAGGCCCTTTAAGAGGAACTGCCTGAGACTCCAGAAAACACCCCCCCCCCCCCACACACACACACACACACCCCTCACTCAGCCACAATCTTTGCTGGTTTTCACAGCCAGAAGTTATAGGACCTTCTCTTCCCAGCACTTGAACCCTGGCTGGGGGGCCTGGTGTGGGGCTGGGACCCTTTGCCGAGACACCCCTCCTAATTTTTAGCCCCCACACGTGGGTGCGGAATTAGCCTGCTTGCATCAGCCTTGAAGTGGCTGCCTCTCCACACCCTCAGCTCTAGGAATTCTGCTCGCTGGGCCTCAGGCGATTCTGAAGCCTGTTTGTTCTGTAGACTAGCTGTACCTTGGAGGTGGTTGTGGGAGGATGGGAGCATGCACCTACCTGTGCTGCCATCTTGACAGCATTATTTTGCATTATGGAGATGGACTTTTGAATAACGTTCTCAACTTTTAAAACACATAGAGATTCAGCCCTGGTCAGTGTGGCTCAGTTGGCTGAGCTTTGTCCTGCGGACCAAAAGGTCAAAGGTTTGATTACCCATCAGGGCACATATCAGGTGGCAGGCTTGATCCCTGGTAGGGGTGCATGCGAGAGGCAACTGATCAATGTCTCTCTCCCTCTCCTTTCTCTCTCTCTAAAAAGAAATGAAAACATATTTAAATAATATGTTGGGATTTTCATGGGGAGTGTTTCTTATATTTACTTGGGATACAATTAAAATACACTCTTCTATTTTCTCTTCTATAACATTTTTGTGTGTATTGAACCCTTTCATTTCTTACAATAAAATTTTCTTATTTACTTAAGAACTCAGCATTTTTTGTAGAGGTTTTCCAAAGCATTTTATGTTTTCTTTCTGTTGTGGGTGGAGGTTTTTTTTTTTTTTTTTTTTTTTTAAGTCTTCTAAATAATGATTACCAAAATGTGGGAAACCACTAGTTTTTATAGTATTCTTTTCCGGAAATTGGTACTTCGAGGTTTTTTTTTTGTCCTTGTCTTGACATTTTTTAATTACTGTTTAGAAAACACTGCCATATCCTCATCTGTCTCTTTACAAGCTTTTTACTGGCTTGCTCATCCTAATTGCTTCATATTAACTAATTTATTTGTTTTTTAATATATATGGCTATTATAAAATAAAACTATAGGAGACAATCCAGTTTCAATTCCTCAATATATTTTCTTTAAAACACCTATTATCAAATACATAATAAAATAGTATAATTCATAAGAAAATAAAATTCTCTCGCTATACGTTCTAGTTTATCCTTTATATTCATTCCTCAGAAGGATGGCCTTAGGTTCAAGCTCTTGGAATGCCTGAGGGATGGTGTCTTATAACCAGATTCTTCTGTGTAATAACTAAACTCCACTTTCAGAGTTCAAAATGGCTCTTCTTTATCGATAATGTTTCCCACTGGCTATTGAATTATGAGAAATGTAAAGCCTTCCTATTTGTTAACTCTTTGATATAGAGTTGTTTCAGTTTTACAGAGAGCCCATCATTTTGCAGACTGCATATCATAAAAGTACTCAACAAATATTTGTGGCACGAACAAAACAAGCAGCATGGGTAAAGCCACCTGCAGAGACAGAAAAAGGAGCCAGTCACAAGGCTTCTGATTTGATCCTGTTTTCAATAAATCTTACTGGCTATTGAAAAATGAATAAATAATTATGAGGCCTACTTAATAATATACACAATAGCTAAAAGTTATTTAGTGCCACCATGAAAAAGGTTCCATGCTAAGTATTTCATTTTTATTCGTTCATTTAATCCTTCCCACAAACAACCCTTTGAGGCAGGCACTATAATTATGTTTATTTCAAAATGAGGAAGCCAGCAAAGAGAGTTAAGTAACTCTTTACGTTTCAATTTTATTTTTTTAATTATAGTTTACATTCAGTGCTTCAGGTGTACAGCCTAGTGGTTAGACAATCACATACTCTACAAAGTGTTCCCCCCCAATATGTTCAGGACCCACTTGGCTCAGTACATAGTTATTACAATATTATTGATTATATTCCCTAGGCTGTACTTTACGTTCCATGACTATTTTGCAACTACCTATCTGTACTTCTTAATCCCTTCATCTTTTCCACCCACCTACCCCACCCCTCCAGCAACCATCACTCCGTTCTCTGTGTCTATGAGTTTCTTTCTATTTTGTTTCTCTGCTCATTTTGTTCTATAGATCCCATGTGTAAGTGAAATTGAATGGCATTTGTCTTTCTCTGACTGACAGACGTCACCTAGCATAATACCCTCTAGGTCCATCCATGCTATCACAAATGAGAGGATTTCATTCTTTTCTATGGCTGAATGTTATTCCATTGTGTATTTGTTCCACTTTACGTCTGTTGATGGGCACCTGGGTTGCTTCCATAGCTTGGCTTTTGTAAATAATGCTGAAGTGAACACATAGTGTATTCGTTCAAATTACTGTTTGGGGTTTCTCTGGATATACAGGGTGTGGCAAAAGTAGGTTTACAGTTGTGAGTATGCAAACAGTTTATTCTTGTATTATCTATTTACTAGAAGCCCGGCGCACGAAATCCATGCATGGGGTGGTGGTGGTGGGGTTTCCCTCAGCCCAGCCTGCACCCTCTCCAATCTGGGATATTCCTCTCACAATCCAGGACTGTTGGCTCCTAACCACTCGCCTGCCTGCCTGATTGCTTCTAACCGCTTCTGCCTGCCAGCCTGATCACCCCCTAACCATTCCCCTGCCAGCCTGATCAATGCCTAACTGCTTCCCTGCTGGCACGATTGCCCCTAACTGCCCTCCCCTGCCAGCCTAGTAGCCCCTAACTGCCCTCCCTTGCCAGTCTGGTCGCCCTTAACTGCCCCTCCCTGCAGGCTGGTGTCCCCCTACTACCTTTCCTGCATGCCTGGTCCACCCCAACTGCCCTCCCCTGCAGGCCTGGGTTCCCCCCAACTGCCCTCCCCTGCAGGCCTGTTTCTTCCCATCTGCCCTCCCCTGTAGGCTTGATCACCCCTAACTACCCTCTCCTGCCAACCTGGTTCCCCCTACTGCCCTCCCCCTTAGGCCTGGTCACCCCTAAGTGCCCTCCCTTGGTTAAATTTATTCCTAGGTATTTAAAAAAAAAAAAAAAAAAAAAAATATATATATATATATATATATATATATATATATATATATATATATATATATATTTCAGAGAGGAAGGGAGAGAGAGAGAGAGAGAGAGAGAAACGTCAATGATGAGAGAGAATCATTGATCAACTGCTTCCTGCATACTTCACACAGGGGATCGAGCTCACAACTGGGCATGTACCCTGACCAGGAATCAAACTATGATCTCCTGGTTCATAGTTCGGTGCTTAACCACTGAGCCATGCCAGCTGTGTGATTATTAGGTATTCTTTGATACAATTGTAGATGCATTGTGTTCTTCGTTTTCTTGTCTGATAGTTCTAAGTAACTCTTTAAATTCTTATCAAGGAACTGATTCATATCCATTTACAACAAATATTTTCCCAAAAACATATGGCTGGTTAATGTCACGTCTGTGTGTCCATAAGTATCCTATGACCGTATGGACCAATATTTCCAAACCTAACCTCTGTACTAGGATGGAGAAAGGAAAGCTGATCCTGTCACTGCTGGGCTCTATACAAGTCAGACTGGACCCTGTGGCTGCAGCAAAGACTGTGGATAAACCATCGGTGCTCATTTTCCTTCCTGGGCATCGGGCATTAGAGAAGTCCTGGGGATTTCTCTAAAAGGGCCCTGGGGGAGTTTTTAAAAACCCGTGTGTTTTTGAAGGTGTTCCCGAGCTGTGTCTGCAGGATCCGTGTGTGCCGCAGAGCCTGCGACCCGGAGCTCTGTGGTTTCGACGCTTCTGGTCTTTCCTGATCATGTGCCCTTCTTCAACTTCAACAAAATGCTGGCTGGTTCCGGTGGGAGTCTTTTCTGTGGGAATTCCGGTCTTGAGTCTATGTTTATTGTCCTCAAGTGATCTTCTGCTGGGGTTTTTCCTCTGGGGTGATTCTCTGTGCTGCAGGAAGTGGTGGCAGAAGGCTAATTACTGTGGGCATCACAGAGACAGCAGTAGCCAGCGACTTTCTCCTGAGGTTCTCACTAGACAGCTGAGCCTCGTACCATGGTTGTGAGTTTGTTTTAGAAGGGATTGCTTCTTTGACTGTCCTTGCACGTCCCTCGGGGGGTTCTGTCCCTCAGGGGGTTCTGTTTGAGTTAATAACCTGAGGTCCTCTTTCTGATTGTCTTTTCTCTGCCACAACATCAACAACAACAACAACAAACAAAACGATGGCCAGATAGTTTCTTCCAAACACTGAGGGGACTCAGGGAAATCTGTTCGGGGCCGAGCCTGTCCTTTTGGGGTTCACTGTTCTGATGCCCGGCTTGCATTTTACTGAGCACTGCTGTGTGCACAGCCCCGTGGTAGGCACTTGGGGAACATACAAGCAAAGGAGGAAGGAAGGGCTTTGCCCTCGAGATACTCAAGTTTCAAAAGGAACTTCAGTTCCAGCGCGTGGCCCTGTGGGAAAGTTCGATGGAGGAAGTGCTGGGATGTACCCCAGAGGGCACAGAGAGGAGCAGCGGCCATGCAGAGAAGTTCACATGGTAAACCATTATTTGAATGTAACCTTAATCCTCATTAGAAGCCACTGACATGGCTTTAAGGTGGAGGCAGTAAAGAAAAAAATGAGAGGACTGTCGGAGTCCTCATAACTCTATGCATGTATGAAATAAAACCGAATAGACACATTCATGTAACTTTCAGATGTACCCCTAGTAAGGGTCATCGTATCTTTAACAATATTTCTCAAACCTGTTAGTTCATTTCAGACACTGAGTGAACTCATGGAAATGTGTTAGGAGCCAAATCTGTTACTTCTCACTCTAAAAGGAAAAGAAATATGGCAGATCTACAGTGTCGACTTGAACCACTTTTATTTTAATGAAACATAAACGTGTGCCAGTGTAAACTATGCATAACCTTTTTGTCTCTGTACTTTTGTAAACTATAAAACCAAGAGACCTATAAATTAAGTAAAAATTTTAAAAAAAATCAATCACACTTGAACTAATGAGACGTGGTTACTCAGAGGCCAAATCACCAACGTTGGGACCTTTGTGCTTTTCGCTTCAGCTGTGTTTGTCTTGATTGTTGCGATTTTGCAGCCACCACAGCATCTGTGGCATTACCGTGGTCACCATTTTTCCTTCTTAACGAATAGCGAATAGCGTAAATTTCACCTGCCGATTCATCCTGTTGATGAGCGAATTCATTCAATTGTATCCCTTAAACACAATGTGGACTTAACTGCACCCTGTGATGATCCTGCTGCCGCTTTTCTATTGTAAACTATTGTAAAACCTTTGTTCTTAGAATGAATTGTGACATCTTTTAGCTTTCTTTAGTATAAATACCTCACTTACCTTCCACACCCATCTATTTTGTTTTCTCCTTAGCCTATGGCAACCTGGAGATATGTTACTTAGCCTCACTTCAGCATTGTCATTATGCAAATTAAGGCTACAGGAGAAAAGCTTGGTGTTTTCTATTGGGAAAGAATTGTGCAGCAGTGGTAGACAAGGGTCCTTGTATCATCGAATTTACCTTTAAGGCCTTGTCACAGACCTAGGGGCCTGGCCCTGAGGCTTTGAAGTTGATCTCTGATCACTTGGCAACAACTGTCTTGTAAATGCAAACATGGGAGGCAAAGTCACAGGGCTGTGTTCAGTCAAAAACTGAAGTCAGGAGATTATCTAACATATGCTTTCCTCCTTCCATATCAGCAGTTTTGGTTATCAAAGTGAAAACAACACTTTTTAATTGGCCCAGAATGCAAGATTTTGTCTGTAGATTTCTGGTAGACAAGAACACCAGTTTGAGAAATGCTGGTCTATAGAATATTGGTCAAATACCCAAGGACAAGAAAGTAGTTCCCGTATTTTTTTTTTTTTTTTTTTTTCATTTCTCAGAAAAGATTGGTGACATTTCTGAGTAGAGCTGCTGACTTCTGTCTCGTTCTCAGCCTTGGCCTGTTCCCTGGACCAAGGCCTACTTTGTTTCTACCCTAAAAGGCTTTAGGAAGGAGTTGATAGAATGGGAGTGGGCATCAGGCCTAACCAGAGTTCAGCCAGCTGAAAGGAACTCAGTATTTTCCTGTGATCCTAGAGTTGCCCATTGAAAGAGAAATCTCTTTCACGGTGCCTCGAATTCTTTGCGAAAGGGGCCATGTCTTTTTTTTTTTTTTTTTTAATTAAAAAATATTTTTATTGATTTTTTTACAGAGAGGAAGAGAGAGGGATAGGAAGTTAGAAACATTGATATGAGAGAAACATCGATCAGCTGCCTCCTGCACCTCCCCCTCCTGGGGATGTGCCCGCAACCAACATACATGCCCTTGACCGGAATCGAACCTGGGACCCTTCAGTCCCCAGGCTGACGCTCTATCCACTGAGCCAAACTGGTTTTGGCAAGAGGGTGTGTCTTATCATGTATTGGATTCCTGGTGTGTGGTACCGCACTTCATGCATAGGAGGCACTCAGAAAATGTACGCTGAGAGAACAGGTGGATATTAGTATAAGAAAGTACACAGTGGTCTGATGTACATCAGATGACATGCTCCAGTGTCTTGTTCCCGGAAGCATAAGACCCATAACTTGTCTCTGTGCTGAGTTAGCTGGTCCCGCAGGGAGCTAGTCTCAGCCTGCCTCTGCTCTGCTGTTGCCTGAAGAGTCAGACGCGTGACCTTCACTGCTAAAGAGTTAATATCTGGGATGTGGTGAACAGTTTCCCACGTGGCACATTTCCTTGGGTGTCTTGGGCTTTTCTTTCCTCACCCCGTCACCCTGGTGATTCAGAACTGTGATCTTTTCCTTATTCACAGGAAACACACAGGCCGCAGTCCAGAGCGTGATAGCCTTGTCACAGCCGCACCCACTCGGGTACCTCCAGGCAGAGAAGTTGGGGGGGAGCTCAGCCTGTTTGCTTTCTGATTTTGATCTGTTTGCCTGGTTCACTGTGATGATAGGCTGAGGAGATAAATGGGTTATTTGTTGGAGATAGATTTTGATTCTTCAAGATCAAAGTATAGTGTTACTGGCCCTCAAAGAGTACTTCTTTGTTTAAATTATTGTTTATTTTTTTCTCCAAGATAGCTTTTTCATCGTTAGCTTTTTTAAACCAACTTTTATATTTCTTACCTCCCCCCCTCCCCCCCAAAAAAAATCATTCACCAGATAATGGGCCTTGGTTTTCATCCTGTGTTTTAGACATGTGATTTGAATACTTGGGAGAAATGTTCTGATTGGTTGGAGCCTCCAAATAGCATTAAGAAGAGAGCTGGGCTTTCTTATTATACATACATGCCTGCCATAATATATATATATATATATATATATAGCAGTGAAGGACAGACAAAACTGGCCATACCAAAGGTTAGCTGCTTCATATGCTAACATGTTCTGTAAAATGATCTAGCCAGAAGAAGCCAGAAACTGAGCTGTTTATCTAGCAAGCTGTGTGGCTGAGAGAAATGATTCAGTGATTTTCTGTGATTAGGGATTTTTATTTTGTCTCAACAATTAAACCTCACCTTCCACCTCATTGCCTTCAGGCCTCTACGTATCTCAAAAGAGAGTTTGGAATTTGGAAATGTAAATTGCAGTGGAATTTTACTAAAATAGTAAACAGGGAAATGAAATGCTCTATAGATAAGAACTAAATATAAATAAACTAGAGGCCCGGTGCATGAAATTTGTGCACGGGGGGGGGGGGGGGAGTAAGGGGTGTGGTAGGGGGTGTGTTCCTCAGCCCAGCCTGTATCCTCTCACAATCCAGGACTGTTGGCTCCCAACAGCTTGCCTGCCTTCCTGATTGCCCCTAACTGCTTCTGCCTGCCAGCCTAATCATTTCCATGCCAGCCTGATTGATGCCTAACTGCTCCCCTGCCAGTCCAGTTGCCCCTAACTGCCCACCATTGCCGCCCTGGTCACTCCTAACTGCCCTCCCCTGCCAGCCTAGTCACCCCTAACTATCCTCCCCTGCAGGTGTGGTTGCCCCCAACTGCCCTCCTCTGAAGGCCTGGTCACCCCTAACTGTCCTCCCCTGCTGGCCTTATCGCCCACAACTGCCCTTCCCTGCAGGCCTGGGTCTTCCCCAACTGTCCTCCCTTGCAGGCCTGTTCCTCCTCAACTCCTCTCCTGGCCTGGTCACCCCCAACTACCCTCCTCTGCTGGCCTGATCACCCACAACTGCTCTCTCCTGCAAGCCATTTCATTGTGGCCATCTTGTGTCTACATGGGGACAGCCATCTTTGACCACATGGGGGTGGCCATCTTGTGAGTTGGAGTGATGGTCAATTTGCATATTATACTTTTATTAGATAGATACTTGTATCTAAATAATTGCTTAAATACTTGCTGTTTCATAGTATGGTATACAGGAATCCAGATACATTGTTAGCCCTTAAAGTAAGACATGCTTATGTTGGCCCAATGTTCCTATCAAATGTAATGCTTTCAGTATCATAATTTATGCTCTTATTTTTTTCCTCTCATTTCATAAAAAATAATATGGTTTGCTTTGAAATAGCCTGGTGTAAATCAGGGGGCCCAACTAGTAACATTTTCATTAAAATTGGATTAATGTAAAGAATTGGAAATAGTAACATGATTCATGAAACAAACAAAACACCTGATGTTATCACATATGTCTGTAATAGAATGATGGTAGAATAGAGCACATGGTGGTGTTGGATATGAGTTTGTATAAGCATGTGTGTCGTTACACAGGTAGAGACAGAATCTGCCTCTCCAACTGTAGTAACTGAAAGTGTCTCACATTTTCAACTATTTGAAAGAACTGTCTGCTCTTATATTGAATATATAATGCATAGATGCTACCTGCTTCCAAGTAAGAATGCGCTCATCACATAATTTACTAAAGATATTCCCTCAGGAATATAAATGACTGTCCCCACACACTCACTATTTGAAATATCATCGAATCAGCCTGAATGACCTACAGTTGATTAGATTCAAGCCCACAACAGGCCTTAACTCAAAGCAGGGACCGCATTTTTCTTGGTTGGATGATGCTACAACCGGTAGTAGGACTTGGGCAGCAAAGTAGCAGGCAATAAAAGAATCTTTCCCAGCATGAGGACTGGGCAATGTTGACCCCCGTGAGGTTGTCCTTGAAGGCAAGGACCATGTCTGCCTTGGGTGTGTGTTTCTAGGGTGTCACACCCTAACTGCCAACTAATAGGTATTCCCAAAAACCTTGTGACCATCATTGAAAAAATTGGTGCTTAAAGCACTGAGTTATGTCTCAGAAATCGACTGCATGCATTGTGAGCTGTTTCTCTGCTTGAACAGGGAGAAGATCCAATTTATTCGAACGGAAGGGACCCCAGGATTGGTGCGTCTTTCAAGTGATGCAGACCTTGTGATGTTGCTGAGGTAGGTGGCCCTCCTTCTTGAACTGGGAAGGTCTTGTTATCAGGTATTAGGAGCATTTTAGAAAATAATTTGACAGCACTGGTAGCCTTGACTCTGGAGTTCCTGTGGAATGCCCAGGTTGCAGAGGCGGGTGCTGGTGTCATGGTCCCTCACTCCGGATTGCCTTTTCCTTTCCCATCACGGAGTGTCTGGTTTGGGGTTTGCTCTGCTGGTAGAGGAGGTGGTATTAGAGCAGGGGCGGGTCTGTAGAGGCCAATGGAGGGGATGTCCCATTCATAGAATGGCTCAGAAGGGTAGATACAGCTTACCCTTCAGCGCAGAAGAGGTCACGTTTGTATCTTCTTTCAGATTTTGGGTGTGTGTAAAATGGGCTTGGTCCCCTTTGGCTGAGTCCATAGTGTTTATTTACGTTATGGTCTTGAGAATTTAGGTCTGGGAAATCAGATCAAGTTAAAATTTGGTCCCTGGTACTCACTGTCCACTTGATAGCCCTTCATAAAACTGACCGATTGTGTTTTCTTTGCTGATGGTGAGAGTAGCTTTGTTCTTAAATTGTAGAATAGTTTCAAGGGAAAGTAGCCAGGTTTCAAGAGCCCTTTTCATTTTCAGTATTACCCTTCACATGGAGGAGGCCAGAATAAAACAATGCCTGCTCCCCCCAGTGGTTGGGACACCCCACCAGTGTGACCTCCGTAGAACTGAAGAGCAGATCATGCTGAGCCACATCAGTCAATATTTTATTTATTCCAAAGGGCTAACAACCTCATGAATATTATTCATAATGATCTTGACCAGATCAAGATCTAACTGCCTACTTGATAGTTGCCATATTTTAAAAACGAAAGCCAAAATGTTAGTTTACTGGATTTTTGGGGCATAATTCATTGGGAAGTAGTCACTTTCCATTAAGATTTCGTTTCACTTGATTCTGAACAAGACCTACGGTAGAGGGGTTCCTTTTCTGTCAAGAGGGTGAGCCTTGCTTATGGTGTCCTGAGCTAGTTCTGAAAACAGGATATACTGTGCCAGATAGGAAGATGATTAGTCGATTAATATGGAGTATGGTGTTTCTATCATAGTTTGGTTGGAAATATTTGGATGATCAAATGTGCTTATCATTTTAATAATACAGAGACACAATGTATTACTTGTGGTGCTTAATAAATGATCTTTAATGATCACTGAAACTTTTGGGGGATATCCTTAGTTCTTTATTTTTAATTTTGCTTTGGAGTTTGAGTAGTTTGAAATAGCGACTCAAGCAACGGATCTGTTGCTAACAGGGCAAGACTTGCCCGTTTTTATACGTTGTCTATTTCTTAAAAAGAGAAATCACTCCTGGTCCAATGGACTTGATTGCCATCAGGCTGCAGTGTGGAGACAGATGACACGGCTCTGGGAAAGTATTCCATTCAAAAATAAACTTGTGGAAGGCTATTTTCCAATATAGATATCATGAAATCCAAGAGTATCTAAATGACCTTGCTGCATCTGTTATTGATTATTCTGGTTCATATATTCTTTCACTAACAACTCATGTAAAAAATATACCTGTTAGAGGATTCATATAGGAAATGATCAATGAAATTGGCTCCATTTGAATTTTAAAGTTTACATAATGAATGACACCACATATAAAGACAGAAAGAAAGGTAACAAACTAGGAGAATATATTCACAACACATAAAAATGATATCATAAGTACATAAAGAATGCATTTCAATCAATTTAAAAGAAAAATGGGTGAAGGCTATCAAAAGACATTTCATAGAAACTCAAGCAACAGTAGCCATTACAGCATGGAAAGATGCTAGCAGTCATCAAATTCAGCTTCAAATAATGAGATACTAGTTCACACTGTTCGATTTGAAAGAAAGTGCAAAGCCTCATAACACCAAATAAGAAGTTGGGCCTCTTTTGTTGCCCAGATGTGGTGGGATTGCCATTTCTAGACCCTCTTTAGAATACAGTTCGGCAATGTTATCTATAGTTAAAAAGGCACCTACATTATGACTGAGCAGTTCTCATTTCAGATATGTTACCATGGTTACACTAAGAAACTCTTCTACATATGCACAAGGTGACTTAGGCAGGATGTTCACTGCACCATCACTGATAAAAGCACAAAGCTGGGGAGAAGTGACTATTTGTCAAAGGAGATGGGAATAAATAAACTTTGTTCATAGAATGACCTGCTGCATAGCAGGTAAAAATAATAAACTACATTCTTATATATTAACACAGACAAATCTCAGAATTATATTGCTGAGCAAAATGTCCAAGGATGCTAAGCACGTATAGCTATTGTAATTCTTAGCAGTGCTTTAGGCAAAGCTAAATATATATATTTATCTATGCCTATGTGTTGCAAAATATAAAACTATGGCAGGATATCTATTAAGGTCATGAAAGAGGGGAACAAAAGGTACTGCATATGCATACTTGCACACATGCAGATATATATATATATATATATATATATATATATATATACACACACAATTATACATATACACAGATCTACACGTATGCATGCATGTTTGTCTGAAGTAAAAATAAAACAGGTGTAGATGTCTGAGGAGAGGGTGCTGATCCCCACTTTACAATTAATTTAGCTAGGACTTTGTGATAGCAACCATTACATGGGACTTCTCACTAGTGATTCACTTTAACATCACATTTTTCCAAGGACTACTGAGTTACTGAAGAAGAGAAATGACCATTTCAGGGCCTAATTACATATTAAACATGTGATTCCTTACCGCTTCTGTTTCCAAATGTCCTGACCTCTACAGTTTAAAAGTGGAAAGATGGCTCTAAAGAGCATCCTGTCTAAAAGTGCCTTTGCTACCACGGCCGGTCTCACAGATGTGTGCATGTGGCTGAAGAGGGACAGAAAGACCAAGGAGTTGTCATTGCACCACTGCCACCCCGGGCTTTCCAGCCTCGGCCGCGCGACCGCTGTGGCTGGATGTGCCTGTGTGGCAGGAAGCTGGTCTGTCCACTGTGAGATGCTCGCCAGCATCCTGGCCTCTACCCACCAGATAGCAGAAGCACCCCTCCCCCAGTTATGGCACCCAAAACTGTCCTCCTCATCACTCACTCCGCATCCTCGGATGGTGTGGGGGCAGGGCAGCCTCGCTGGGCTCGGAAGCAGGGCCTTGGGAGGCCCTTCTGAAAAGCCCTGACCAGGTGAAACTCTCTCCCACTTTTTCTGAATGTCTTCTGAGAACAAGGAGCCGGTTTTAGACTTGGCTGAGTGTAAAGCAAACCTACGTCCACTTCTTAATTTAAAACCCCCCAATGGTTGTTTTCATTCTATTTTAAGTGTTTGTTTGAGTTAGTGCAATCAGTACTGCATCTCCTTTCCATGATATGTATGACGTGGGATTCCAGGAGAGCAGACATCTGCTGGCTGCCTGTTAGAAGACCAGGAGGGACAGCAGATACAGGGTTGGGTCATTGGACCTCAGAACCCTCACCTTTGAAAACCGTGAGAAAGCCAGGCTCAGCCAGGGGGCTGACGACTTAAGAACCACGGTGTTTTCTTTTGCTTTGAACGCTCCTTTTAAGCCCTGCGCTCCGAAGGCTGAGACCCCTGCCTGTCCGTCGGAGGAAGTTGTGGAACATGCTTGTGTGTCCTCAAGGGGCTCTGGACAGATGTCTGCTGTGTTGGGATCTTATTCCCAAATATGAACCCCCAGGTGCTCTTGCACACAAACATGTGAACGCAAACTCGCACATTTAAAGTGGCAGACAGAACCGGCACTGTCTGGAGTCGGTAGGAACCCAGACCAGTGACCACAGGTTTCTCCGAAGTGGCTGCAGTCGCCAGCCTGTGCGGGGACTGGCCAGCAGGCAGGGGGACAGCGCTCCCGGGGGTCGGGGCCGAGGCCTCGGGCGGGACGGGCCAGGAGGAGAGAGCGGCTGTCTCAGTGTGGAAACCAGGCGTGTCCCCACCTCGTTGGCTAAAGTGCGCATTCTGTTTCTTGTCTCTCCCCAGTTTATTTGAAGAAGAGATAATGTCTTATGTGCCTCCGCATGCCTTACTCCACCCCAGCTACTGTCAGTCCCCGCGCGGCTCCCCCGTGTCCTCTCCCCAGAACTCGCCAGGTGAGTCCGCCTGCGGCTCCCGGGACCTCCGAGGAGCGAGCCCCAGGTCAGAGGTTCTGTTCTGCACCAGGGCCGGTGCGGGGCAATGCGGGGGCATCTTCAGGGCTAGCCCAGGGGCATGCCCTCTGGCCCACCCTGTCCTCTGCCGCTGGCCTGTTCCCCGGGGGAATTCATGCTGATAGGCGGTAATGACATGCCAGAATAGAGAGGTCAAGGTTCGCCGAGTGACCTCGTCAGACACAGAACTCGTCATTCTGCAGGGCCTGATGTGCCTCGGCAAACGTTAAGGCACAGACTATTATGCTAGATTTTTGGATTTTAAGAGGTTTTAGTTAGGAGGCTGATTCAAGGAATAATAAAAAGAAATCTCTACTTTGAAGAAACAATAGAGAACTGAAAGTGGTCAGCCTCAAGGACTCGGAGAGTTTTCCCTGCAGAAGTCATGACCTGCACTGGATGGGACCACGGAGGACGCGTGGGCAGACAGAGTGTGTGATAGATGAACAAACGAAAATGTTTATGTTCAAATTCCTTTTGAAGGAGGTATGTTGTGAATGAAGGGGTGAATGGATGAATGAAGGGGTGAATGGACAGAGGAACGAATGAACGAATGAATGAATGAATGAATGGTAGAAAACGCAGCTCAGCAAGTGCTTTTAAAGGAGGGTAGCCATGATGCTGTAAATCAGCTGTCTTGTCCTCATTATAGGCAATGCATTGTTCACACTTTAACAGCTTTCGGGATTTAAAACGATGCTCCTGGGAATCCAGACTCCACATGTTTTGCGAAGCGCTGCTCTGTGTTCGTTGATATGTAACATGTGTTTTCACATATTGTTGTGATAATGAAGCTCCAGCCGGCTTGCACGCCACACACCGGAAAGGGTTCACTCACCACAGGTTTATGGAACATCCTCTGTGATCGAAGCGCTGGTGCTGCGAAGATGAGTAAGGCACTCCCTGCCTTTGAAGGGCTCCTGGTGCTCCAGTGAGTCAGCACAGGACTCTGTAAAGCTCTGTGGTCCGTCCCATGTGGAAGAATGTGTGGGAACAGATGTGGGAACACGTCTTCCGTGAAGACCAGGGGTGGGGTGTTTAGGGAAAGATGAAGAGACCAGGTACGAAGGGGAACCCTGAAGAATGAGGAGAGGGGTTTCCCAGGGAGACCGAAGGAAGACGGACCTTCATGGCACCAAAGCAGGGTCCCAGTTTAGGGCACAGGGAAGGCAAGTTCCCAGCGCTCAGAATGGAAAGATGGACTAGGGCCTGTTGGTCATCGATGCCTTACCTTGTATAGTCCATGGGGAGCCCCTAAAAGTTCATAAACAGAGGAGCACCCTGTTTTACCAAGACCAGTGTGGTGGCGGTACAGAGGATGGATTAGAAAATGAGAGACGAGAACCAGAGAAACTATTTGGGAGGCTGTTGTGTCAATGCAGGGGACATGCTGAAGAGCTGGACTCCTGACGCTAGAGAAAAGGGAATGAATTCGAAAGACGTGAGACACCAGGACTCTGAGTTCCGGTAAGGAAGGTTCGGAGGTCCTCACCACCTAGGTTGCTAGGCAGGCCGTAACCCCATTTACCGAGAAAGGAAAAGGGTTAGGCTGGAGGGGAGAGGGAAGTGAGTTTGGTTTGGACCCGTCTCCTGAGGAATCTTTGGAGATATCCAGACACAGCTGGAAAAGCCTGCCGTGGAGCTCCGGAGAAGCGGTGGCTGGGCCCAGCTGGGCCCAGGATGAGAGGAGAGGAACGAGGGAAGACACGAGAACAAGGGAGAAGAGAGACGGTCCCTTGGGAAACCCCAGTATTTCAGTGATGGGTGGAGAGAGAGGGTGCAGGAGAGGGAGCCGGTGGAGTTTGGAACAGAATTAGGAAAGTCCTTTCATGGAAGCCAGGTTTCAGGGAGGAGGGAGTGGTTAGCAGGACCACATTTTCAAAGGTGTCGTGAGGGATGAGGTCCAGGAAGAGGCCATGACATGTGGAATTGATGAAATCGGGTATGGCCTTTGCCAGGGCAGTTTCCATGAAACAATAGGTCACCGACTGGAATGGGACCGGCGACAGCATGATAGAGGACGTCAAGCAGAAGCCGTGTGCATAGAAGATTGTTTTCAGAAAGCGTGAAAGGAATGAAAGCCAGGACCGTTACCTGGAAGAAGAGGCGTTGAGGAGGGGGTTTCGGAGGGGGAGGCAGAGTGTCTGTGTGTCTGGCACACAGAGGTCAGACGATGTGGGTGGGAAGAGAGTGGCCCCTCGAATGGGGCAGAGCAGCATGCGGCACAGCCCAGGCTAGGGGTCAGCTTGGGAACGGAGTAGGGACACCAGCCTGGACGCTACGGATGGAAAGACAGCCTAGATGACACTGCAGGTAAGTTCCAGTGTCACACAGACGTTGGATGCCTGCATCCAGGGGGGAAGGTCCATCATTCACAGCTGGCCTTCGTCTTTGTGTGTGACACCTGGATCCACTCCTCCCTGACCTTGGATTTCTGTCGAGTGGGAATAACAGTGGTCCAGGCCCTGGTTATATGGAGGAAACCTCGCTGGAGAACACCAACACCAGAATCCAGTACCTATTCATTTATTCCTTTTTGGAAATAGGATTCTGAGAAGTAGCCTTTGCCAATATTTGAACCGTTAATAACTGCAACCTACCAACCCATTTCTCCTTGACTCTCAGGGCCGGCTGACTAGATAGTTAATCATTCCCATGGGTCTTGATCGGGGCTGGAGCCCGGGGTGACGCTCAGGTGGGCTGTGTCTCACCGGGTGCTTCCAGTTAAAGAAATGAAGCCCTGTGGTTGTCACTGATTCCAGCCAGCGTTCTCCTCCCAGGCCTCTGCTGAGGCGCCCTTCCTGAGAAAAGACAGATCTCGGGGTGTCCCTCTGAGATCCCCCCAAGCACAGGCTGGAGACTGGCTCGCGTGAACATGCGACGTGATGCCGAGATCTCTTCATCTCATCTCCCATCGCGTGAGGAGGCCTTGGTGGGAGGAACGTGCTTCCTGGAGGCCAGTGTGGGGTCATGTTCCAGAGACAAGGAGGGCCGGGCACACCTCCCGCGCCGGCCCTGATGGCGGTGGCGGTGATTTCCAGGGAGAACGGCCCCCTGCCTCTGGCCCACCGGGGTTCAGCGGGGTGGTGTGTGGGGTCACTAACTGATTCCACGTGACCCCCCCGGTGGTGGTGGTGGGGGGGGCTCGCTGGCCGATGTCCTCCTGTTCTCCAAGTGGAAGAGTCTCTCCGTCTACCGGTGTTTCTCACGTTCTCAGGAAAGCACTGGGAAGGGGTTCTGAGACGCGTCTGGTCCTCCCTGAGACTGGAATGCCAGCCCCTGAGGGCGTGGGCGTGATGTTGTGATCATACATGACGGCGATCGTACGTGCTGATGGTCTCTTCGGAGCGCCCAGGCCCGGGCAGCGGTCCACGTGTCCTCGCCGGAGCGCAGGGCAGCCTGTCGCTGCTCTTTGGCCGGGAGAGCGCTGCTGACGGCTGTCCCCGTTGGGAGCGGGAAGCTCTGCTTTCCTAGGACCTTAGGTGCCAGGCCGGCCTTAGCAAGGCCCCCCAAGGCAGAGCCCTTCCAAGCACCCTGTGGTTTGGCGTCTGATCCGGGCCCAGCCGCAGATTCAGGGCCTCGGGTGGCTGCACGTGTCTGGGAATGTAGATGCAGTGAATCCCTCGTGTAACAAAAGCTGTGGGAGGTGTGCACGCTCCTGTGGACGTCCCCGTCCCCTGAGCTCTGAGTGCACCCGGGACTGGGCGGTTTGAGGGACCATCGACGGCGCTGGCGGCCCTTGGCCAGACCTGGGCCATCTGGAAGTGACAGCAGCCCAGGTCACAGGCGGGTCTCCCTGGGGCTCGTCCTGAGGGCATGGGGGCGGAGAGGGAACACTTCCTCCCACCCCACAGGGATTGGATTCTCTTTCCCTCTCTTCCGGGAGTCAGCATCTTAGCTGCTGATCATCTCCTAGCCTGTTCTTCCCACAGACATCCTCCCTGTCTCTCCCTCCTTTCCCCTCCTATCCCCTCTCCCTTCCCCCATCACTCCACCCTCCCTGGAGTCTCTCTGCACTTGTTCTAGAAATGGGGTTCCACCCCTTCTCTTTACTCTGACCCCCCCCCCCCCCAATGTGATCTGGGAATCAGATGATAGAACTGTCGGTGTCCCTTGTGAGAGTTGGGAGGCCCAGTGTGTCTGTCGCAGCTAAGAGGTGGTGGCTGCTGCTCGTCTCCCTGTCCCCGCCCCAGTGCCCTCCGGGTGCCCGTCACTGGCATGCCCTTTGCTCTCCCTTTTAATCCACCCCAGTCTGAGAGGCCAGACTACCTAAGGGCTTTTAAAAAGAAACCCAAGTAGTATGTAAATGAGCCAGCTCAAAACAATGACCCGAAGGCCTGTTCCTCTTAGGGGAAAAAGCACAATGTGAAGACAGACTGCTGTGGCTGCACTGCCCTCCAGCTAGTCTGAAGGTGTGAGTGTGTGTGTGAGTGTGTGAGTGTGTGTGTAAATGTGTGTAAGTGTGTGAGAGTGTGTGTGTGTGTGTGTGATAGTGTGTGTGTGTGTGAGAGTGTATGTGAGTGTGAGTGTGTGTGAGAGTGTGTGAGTGTGAGTGTGTGTAAATGTGTGTGTGTGAGTGTGTGTGTGAGTGAGTGTGTGAGTGTGTGTGTAAATGTGTGTGAGTGTGTGTGAGAGTGTGAGTGTGTGTGTGTGTGTGAGTGAGTGTGGTGTGTGTGTGAGAGTGTGTGAGAGTGTGAGTGTGTGTGAGTGTGAGTAAGTGTGGTGTGTGTGTGTGTGGGGGGGTGTTCCCTGTTAATTTCCATTGCTGAGCTGTGTTCCAGAAGGTGGAGTCGTCCAGAAGTTACTGCCCGGCTTGGTAGTCTGTCCTCATTCACTGGCAGGATTTTTGGAACTGTCATAGAGGTTTTTTTAGGAAGTGGACCAGGGTAGACATGAGCTCGGCCTGGGACCAGGAGGGACTAGGCTGAGCTCGCTCCCCAGCCAGGGCCGCCAGTCCTCGAGGCAGCCTGTGTTCCTGGGGGCACGCCCGGATAACCAGAGGGCACACCCGGATAACCAGAGGGACCCAGGCTTCTTCGAAGCTCGATGCCAAGACTTTCCTAGAATCTCCTCCTGGGTTTCCTCAGGGAGAATGCCGTGGTCAGTGTGTGACGAGGCCGTTCTGTAACAGGACGTAGAGACAGGGCGGCACTGTGTGGAAGCACTTGAGGTCAAGAAAAAAAAAACACGCTAATGTCCCTCACGGACATCTTTTCCTGCGAATAACGAACGCAGCGCTGACTGCCCTACGCAGTCACCCTTCATTGAGTCGCTTCCTCAGTGTGACATCCACCTTTCTGACTCTGACTTCCTTCCCCAAGTCCGTGAGGACCGTGAGCTCGCTCTGGCCGCGCCCTGGGGTCCAGAGCCGCCCTGGGAGCTGTGTGCACGGGGCTGCCGCCTGCGCCTCCAGAAAGATCGTGTTTCTTTCCAGAGCGGCGTCCCGTCGCTCCTGCCCTGGAATTTCTTGGCATTGCACCTGACGTGCATTAGGAGTCTGGCAAGGGCCAGTGGCCTAATTCCCTGTCATTTCTAAGCCGTGAAGTCATGGGTAAATGGCTTTTTCATGATAGAACTATTAGCAGAAGCATTTTTTTTTTTTTTTTTTTTTTTGCCTTTAACGAAGTCTGTCCCCAGAGTCTCCGAAATCAAGTCATTTGAGCTGAGCATCAGTGGAGTCAGAGCTCAGGTTTACTGAGGCCCGTGCTGATACTGATGAATGCATTATGGGGTCCCCCTGTCCTGTTACGTAAGCATCTCAGACCACGCAGCGGCGGCCTAGGATGGGCGGTTGTGTTTCTGTTTAAGCAACGAGCTCCCGCAGAAGCACCTCTCTTCAGAGCCTGGGCGATGTGCTTGGATTGCTGTGCCTTCCTTTCCTCCTCCCGGCCCCCGGTCATGCTCACGGTCACTGATCCGGAGTCTGCGCCCAGCTGTCGGGGTGTGCTGGTCGGCCTTTCTTTCTAGTAGACGGCAGCACTGACAGCCCCCGTGCCGCACCCCTGAGTGGACGTGGGGCACGCTGCCCTGTCCCTGGGCGTCCAGGAGTGTCGGTCGCTGGATGCGATTCTGTCCCGGTGTTTTGTGGGTATTTTGTCCCCGGGGGAGGGTGTGTGTGGTGGGTAATGGTTCTCACGCTTGGCTGCCGTCTGGAGTGGGTGGAGAGCCCGTAAAACACTAGCCGGGCCACACCCCCAGAGTCTGACGGCATGTGTTTGGGGTGTGGCCTGGCCAGGGAGGGTTAAGCTTCTCAGGTGGTACTGACCTGCAGCCGAGCTGTCATGCCCCTTCTGCATCCCAGACACTCAGGTCCCTTTATTGGTTTGCTTTGCGACACGGCGCTGAGCTCTGTGGGTGGAAGAGTCATCACTCTGCAGACAGACGTCTAGGCACGTTGGTGATCAGTAGCCGAGTGACCGAACCCGTCCCTGAGCCCCGGTGAGGCCCAAGCCCTCTGTGCCAGCTCCACGCAGACAGCTGCTGTCGGGCTGAGATGGGTTACACAGGCCAAGAGTGCCCCCCCCTCCCTGTTCCATCCGAAGCGAGGCCCCTGCCCGCCCGGGTGTCGCTCCTGTACATGCACCTGCCCAGCCGGCATCTCCAGATCCACACGGATACAGCTCCCCTCTCCCCGTCCACTGCCTCCCTCCCCACACCCCAGCCATCATCCTCCCTCCCCACACCCTGTCCACTCATGCCTTCATCCCCCTGTTGTCTGTGTCCACCTGTTAGGCCCATATGCATGCACATAAGTCCTTTGGTTGATCTCTCCGCCCTTACCCCCACCCTCCCCTACCTTCCCTCTGAGGTTTGACAGTCAGATCAACACTTCTCTGTCTCTGGGTCTGTTTTTGTTCATCAGTTCATGTTGTTCATTATATTCCATAGTGAGTGAGATCATGTCATATCTCTCTCTGACTGGCTTATTTTGCTTAGCATAATGCTCTCCAGTTCCATCTAAATTGGTAAGAATTCCTTCCTTTTTACCGCAGCGTAGCATTCCGTTGTGCTTGGCATGTTTTATTGCTGATTTCCCAGCCAGGGGTGCCCACTTAAGGAACCCTGTCTGACTCATTCTGAGCATCCCTTGCTGAATCCAACATGGTATTAGCAATGAATGACCACCACGGAGCTGATTCATTTATGAATAAATATTTAATGAGCTTACTGTGGTGTGTGATGCACAGGACTTCAGCAAGTCTGTTCTCTGGTTTCTCTCGTTGCCTTGTGAAATCTTTGGTGGAAATTTCCAGTGTTGTTGTCAGGGCCCTGACTCCCATTTTCATCACTAATTCTGTATCCCGGCCAGTTGGTTAGACACCTTATGACCCAAAGCCAGATTTTTCTATGGAAAGAGGAACTATTACTTCTACATTTTATTAACGATACTTGTCATATGATGAGATATTTTTTAAAAAAATCTTTAGACAATCTGTAGATAATCACAGTACTTGACACCTATTAAGAGAAGCAGGGACCGTGTGGAGGTGGGCAAAAGTGGGGGGAATCAGGGGACCTCTGTAACACTGTCAACAATAAAAGAAATAAATGCATTCATTCACGTTGTTATGCGAAAAAAAGAACGCAACAAATGGCAGTCTTGTTTACTCTGCACAACCAGGAGACGTGCCTTCTGCAGTTACGACTGAATTCTGTTTTGACATCCAGATTATTCTACCCCGTGACATAAAAACGCATGCAATTATGTGTCTAGACCAGTGGTCGGCAAACTCATTAGTCAACAGAGCCAAATACCAACAGTACAACCATTGAAATTCCTTTGGAGAGCCAAATTTTTTAAACCTAAACTTCTTCTAACGCTACTTCTTCAAAATAGACTCGCCCAGGCCGTGGTATTTTGTGGAAGAGCCACACTCAAGAGGCCAAAGAGCCGCATGTGGCTTGCGAGCCACAGTTTGCTGACCACTGGTCTAGGGCAATTCCAAAGTTAATTTCACAGGTTTTCCATGGAGTAAAGGATGGAAACTCACTGCTCTTGCTTTAGGCACCACATACTTCTCCCATTACAACTTCCTGTCTAATTGGCATGATGTCACCTCATCCTGCAACCAGAGAGATCCCGCCCTCCAGGCCGCACTGGGCACGAGTGATCCTGCTTGGCTCGCAGCAGCTTGGGAGGACTGAAAGGGGGGACTTCTTTGACGAACACATGGCACCACCATAACTACCCAATCAGCTTCGTTCTTTGTGACCAAACTGCCACCAAGAGAAGCAGGGGCTGTGTGGAGGTGGGCAAAGTGGAGGGGTGGGAGGGGGCGGGGCAGGAGGGACATCTATAACAGCATCAACAATGAGAGAAGCCAATGCATTCTCATGGTTCTGCAGAACAAGTGTCAATGCTGTTTGCGTGTGCTCTGTGCAGCCGTTAGCCTGGAGCGGGGGGAGCCGCAGGAACGGGACGTGTGGGTGGCCCCTGGCCCATGTTCTCTCCGGTCCCAGGTCTGGTGATAGGTGTTCATGGTGACATGGTGCATGCTGGGACATTGTGCCAAGCCAACCCTCTCTCTCTGTGGTTTGCTGTAGGTACACAGCGTGCCAATGCCCGGGCACCAGCCCCTTACAAGCGAGACTTTGAAGCCAAGCTGAGGAACTTTTACAGGAAGTTGGAGACAAAAGGATACGGACAAGGCCCAGGGAAGTTAAAGTAAGTCAGAGTGAAACCAGCACAGGGCCTGCGGGTGGTTAGAGGATGGGGTGCAGCCGGTCGTGATTCGGGGAAGACACGCACCTTGGTTTGAGTCGGCGTAATTACTTTGGTGTCTGCGCATGGCAGCACCGTACAAAACACAGTTCTGGCATTGAACACGATTCAGCTTAAGGTTTTAAAGGAAACAGCAAAACAACGACCACATTCCATGCAGAAAATGTTAAGGAAAAGTGCAAGCTGCCCAGCCATTGAGCATCGACCTGTGAACCAGGAGGTCACAGTTCAGTTCCTGGTCAGGGCACAGGCCTGCGGTGCCAGCTCCATCCCCGGTGGGGGGGCCTGCAGAAGGCAGCTCATCAATGATTCTCTCTCATCATTGACGTGTGTGTCTCTCTCTCTCTCTCTCTCTCTCTCTCTCTCTCTCTCTCTCTCTCTCCCATCCTTTCTGACATCAATAAAACTATATTTTTAAAAAATGATAAAAATGACAAGCTGGTTTACTTATTCTCCTGAAAAGGACCTCTGCTGGTTTAGTGTGGCCTCACTGGCTCTGAAGCCGTTGCCAGGTCCTGCGGGCACCATGCCCAGCCCCGCCGTGCTGTGAACTAAATGTTGCTTGTCCTCGGCACCCCTCATGAACGTTGTTTCTGCCCGTCTCCCTTCACCTCCATTTACACGGGGAGATGGAAGCGGCCGCACGATGTGGGGGCAGAACGATGCTCATTCTCTTTGTGCCTCTGCGGCCCTCATCCCCCATTACCCTACCCCTCATCCCCCCTCCATCCTAAGCCAGGGCCTCCCCGAGGGCAGGTGCCCCCTGAGAGAGGCCACGGGAGGAAGGGTCGCTACTGCAGTCCCACCACGTTCCAGTGCCCCAGAGAGGGCCCGGGGGCAGCCCATAGCCCATGGCTTGCCCCCCTCCCCCCCCCAGGACTCACTGGGTTAAGTTAGCCGGTTCCCTTCGCTCGCCTCAGAAAACACCAGCCGTCCAGCACCAGGCCTCTCAGCCTTCCCTCCTACGTCTCTCTGACGAAGCTCTGGATTAAGCATTCAGCCCCTGGCCTCCACGTTACCGCCCTTTCCATGGCTGTTGTCACTAAAGGCAAATGGGTGTGTGCTCAGAGATGACCTTAGGACAAGTGGATTCATGGGCACATGTATCAGTCATCTATATCTGCCACTTAGGGAGTCTCGAGATTCTCCTAATTTAAAAATTAAGTCAAGCCATAACCGGTTTGACTCAGTGGAGAGAGCATCGGCCTACAAACTCAAGAGTCCCAGGTTGGATTCCGGTCAAGGGCATGTACCTTGGTTGCGGGCACATCCCCAGTGGGAGGTGTACAGGAAGCAGATGATCGATGTTTCTCTCTCATCGATGTTTCTAACTCCATCCCTCTCCCTTCCTCTCTGTAAAATAATTAAAATATATTTTTTTTTAAAAAAAATTAAGTCAAGCACAGTGGTAAACCCCTCTGCGTTGGAGGACACTGGGAATTTTTTTCCTATTTTCTCACGGTCAACTCTCTAGACCAGTGGTCGGCAAACCGCAGCTTGCAAGCCACATGCTGCTCTTTGGCCCCTTGAGTGTGGCTCTTCCACAAAATACCACACGGCCTGGGCGAGTCTATTTTGAAGAAGTGGCATTAGAAGAAGTTTAGGTTTAAAAAATTTGGCTCTCAAAAGAAATTGCAATGGTTGTCCTGTTGATATTTGGCTCTGTTGACTAATGAGTTTGCCGAACTCTGCTCTAGGCACTTAATACCTCAGTTGCTTGTCTAGGGGCACTGGTGCTCCAACCATGACCTCCTAGGGCTGTCCTTTCTCTGCTCACACAGGGCTGTACCTGTGCTGCTGCCCCTTGTCCTGGACAGATGGACTCGGCCCTCAGAGGGCCTCGGGGTTCGCACGTCATAGGCGGGGTGCCCCCTTTTCTCAGCGCATCTCTGATGCAGCCGTGGCTAATGCTGCTGAGAGTTGAAGGCAGACGTGGCCTTGGTTGCAGAGAGCGATGGTATGAAGTCACTCCTTTTGGCCTCGTTAGTTATGGCAAATGGAAACAAAATGGCAAGCGCCCAGTCCTGGAAAGATAAGGATTAGGCAATAACCTTTTCATTTTTATTTTTTCAAATTGCCTCCTTATGGACAGGTTAATCATCAGAAGAGATCACTTACTCGAAGATGCTTTTAATCAGATCATGGGCTACTCCCGAAAAGACCTGCAGAGGAACAAGCTGTACGTCACCTTCGTCGGGGAGGAAGGGTGAGTGGCCCGGAGAAGCAGCCTGGGGATCGCAGCTGGGCTGCAGGGCGGTGTCTCGCCACATCCTCCTGCGGTCGCCTGAAACAGGAAACCCTTCTGGCAGGAAATGCCGCTCTCATACCCTGAAATCTCTTGGCTGTTTTTTTTTAAAGGCCTTCTCTGGTTTTTAACTTATTTGGCATAGAAATCCTTTGGTAAAAATTTGTAACTACTGATCACTTTTGAGAGCAGCGTTTGGTTTGGTCTCTTCTCTAGTTCTCTCTAAAAGGGAAGAGTGGGCATTGAGGGGTTCAACACACCAAGGAACTGCTTTCAGCATCTGTGCTCCCATCCCCTGCACTGGTGCCAAGCAGAATGTGCTTCGCCTGGTAAACAAATTCCGTTTCAGCATCACACATTGGAATTCTGCTCTTCTACCCAGAAGCCTGTGCAGCAGTCACTGTTGGATCTTGGTTCTTGCTGTGCTCTCCTTTGAGAGGGCAGCACACTTACAGAGAGGGCTGCCTGCTGTAAACTAAGGCCTCCCACCTTCCATGACTCCTGCCTGAGTGTGCGCATGTAGATAGTTGAAGTCAGGGAATGAGGAGCGAAGTCTTGTAGTCTTATTGCATCCGGATAGACGTGGCAGCTGTTACATGGCACATGGGAGATGGCAGCTCTCCTGTCTCCCAGGCCCCTTCTGCCTTCCCCATTTCAGGGTCGGGTTCGAGCTTCAGCACCTCCAATGCAACCCAGGCATCACTAGAGTGAAGTGAACAGAAGCCCGCACCATTGCCTGAACTCTGCTTGTCTTCTCCTTGATTGTATTGATTGGGATTATTTCCCTCTCAGTCATGCCCAGGAATAAACTGTGCCAGATTATGGAATCATAGTAGTAATATCCAAAAAATTAAACCACCCAGTGTATGGTTCATGAAGTGGAGGCTCCAATGTATAAAATAACTGCATGTGCCAGTGGAACCAGGTTATAGCAAAACAGATTCACAACCAGCTCTTAGTTCTTCATTCAATCCTCTTGGCCCAGCGCTGGGATGTAGGCAGAACTCCTGCACCTGTTCTGCCTGAATGTTTTTCCTAGCCATGGATCTTCTCACTATTTCAACTGGTGCCTGGTAACTTCCGCTGTTTGCATGCACTGTGGTGTCTGTCGTCTCTCAGCTGAGACTTGATGAAAGTGAAACCTTATATGGGAAAAAAGATTAATGTGACCAAGTTGCACAGAAGCTGCCTGGGACCTGAGCCCTTCATCCTTGACATGCCCCCATGGGTTTCTCACATATGTTTGTTGGCTTAAAGGTGCAGGTGCACAGTTGAAAATGAACACACATGTTTTTAGCCTAATCACAGGTATGCCTGGGATGCCAGGTATTTCCTGACAGAGTCAGCCTGGTTTGAATGAGAATGATTTTCCTCCCCCGGAGCGCCAGCTGCCTTCCTGCATTGTTGAGATCTCAGAGATGCAGGGAAGAGTCTTTGGGAGCCCGGGAACTTACGTCTGAGTGGAACAGGTGCTTGTGATGTTTGGTCATCCTCATGCAGTCTCCCTGGGATGACATCTGTTCCTGGGAGGAGGCCCAGGCTGAGTGGGGTTTGATAACTCTGTATTTGTGGCAATCAAATGGTTCCTGCTTCTATCACCTGTCTTCCACCTAGAACCCCAGAGGGAAAATAAGAGGATATATTGAGGTGTGAATTTCAGTTATCAGAAACAACCCCTTAACTTTATCATTGCCACAATGGCACAAACAACAGTGAGTGATAGGACATCATCCCGGGTGGGGACAGGAAATGTGGAAGGATATATGGGAAGTAGGGACTTCCAAAGAGGCAACAATATACCATTCAAATGGCCAAAGATGCAAAAGACCCACAATCAGAAAATTATAAGACGCCGAAGAAAGAGAATTGGAGAAGATACAAATAAGTGGAAGCATGTACCATGTTCGTGGATAGGAATAATTAACATAATGAAATGGCCATACTACCCAAACCATTTCCTATGAAGATACCAATGATGTATTTCATGGACCTAGAATGTTCCAAAAATTAATATGGAACCACAAAAGACCTGAATAGCCATAGCAATCTTCAGAAAGAACCAATATATATATGGTGTCCCCCCAAAATGTGTACACACACTTTGAATAATTATAAAGGCAGTGTTTATTAAAATACATTTCATTTTCAAAATTGAGCTATCAACTGTTAAAGTGTGTCTACATTATTTTTGGGGACACAGTATTACAGAACTGTACACTTGAAACCCTTATAATTTTATTAATAAATATAATATCAGCAAATTCAATAAAAACTTTTAACAAGAAAAGAAGAATGCATCTGCCTGTACTCCCACAAGGTGTGAATTCACAGATTTCAGAGGCTTTCACTTAGCTTTAAGCCAGTGGTTCCCAACCTTTTCTTGGCCATGCCCCACTTAAGTATTTCTAAAATCCTGATGCCCCCCCTGTGACATATAATTCTTATTATTCAAAAAGTGAGCTTTTAATCACATGGAGGAAGCCTAAAAGGCCATTAACTTGCTCTAAACAAGCTTCCAAAGAACATGGCATCCATGAAAGAGAAAAAAAGAACGAAAGGACAGGTGAAGTACTAAGGAAGAAACCACTAAGAAATTATTTAAAAAATTATACTACTATGAAATGATATGGAAAAATAGTAAATAAAGTTTCAAAACATATAATAGTGACCTGAAATGCATACGTATGTCACAGTATATATTTATATACTGTATCTGAGGCCCCCAGAACCATAAGAAAGAAATTCACTGTTACTAACTCATTTTCCAATTGCCCCCCCCTTAAAAATCAAATTGTGCCCCTGTGCCCCAAGTTGGGAACTACCTTAGGCTGTTCCTTTGCACAGACCCGAAAAAATGATCTAAAGGCTGTTCCTGAAATGAAAAGCTGAGGCAGGAAAAATGCTGGGGGAATTTATAGTCAGAAACGTACAGGTTCATTACACGTCCCGGGTGAGGCAGAATTAATCTGCGAATATTAGGGAGGCCTGTATTGAACTTAAAAAGGCAAAAACAATGAAAGCACGAGGCCATTCATGCTTCTCACGAAAACAGTGCTTCACATTTTACCTGGCTTTTTGCCAACAGTAAACAGTTTCTAGGCAAATCACTGTGATTTCCTTCGGTCGGAGCTGGGGGCCTGTTCTCGCCCCGCTTGAGCTGGTGATCCGGGCTGGCTCCGTGGGGAGTGGTGCGTGTCAGCAGCGGTGGCTGGGCTGGAAACTGAGTCACCTTGCGTGCATGTGGGGGAGACGGTAGGCCGTGGCTGCTTCCTTCCGGGGGGGCTTCTGGCTGCCTTTAGGGAGGGGCTCAGTGAGGCAACACGGAGTGTGTCATTGTCCTCTGACTTCACAGTCCCAGCAACCAAAGCTACTACGTGGCGGCAGAGTCAGCCCGGAAGCCTGCGGTGTCTGATCAGGCATCCTGGGCCCTGCGCTTCGCAGTAGGCCCGGCGGGAAGGCGGCGGCGGCCTTGCAGAGAGAGGTGTTGGCCCTGTGATTGCCTCTCTTCCTGTCCTCTTCCTGTCCTCCTCCTGTCCTCCTCCGTGGCCAACTCTGGGAGAGGCGCCTTTCTCTGAGAAAGAACAAGTTCATAATTCGCAAGGAGCCACCTCTATGACGTCAGTCGTCTGTCTAGCAAAGCCACGCTGAGCCCGGGGAGGGGATGTGAGCAGGCGGACAGGGTGAGCGTAAGGGTTCAAGGAGGCAGTGAGGGAAACCACGGGAGAAGGACACGGTGGGTGGAGGCCTGGGCTCCGGGTCACCGGGCACGAGGCGGCTGGCCTCAGGCCTCGCCCACAAAACCCCTCCCTCCCACGCGGGCTCCGTCCGGGAGTCGCTGCTGCTGTAACCATGGGAGGGCGGGTGGGCAGGTGCACAGACGGGGGGGGGGGGGGGGGGGGGGGGCTGACCGGCCTGCAAGAAAGCCACGCGCTCTGTCTTCCTGAAAACCTGGGGGACGTGGGGGTGGGACTTCCCAATGCCACCGCCTTCTCTCGTTGTATCGTCCTCTTCCCTTGGAATGCTTCGCTTTCGGTGATGTGTGGTTGGACGCAAAGGACAGGAGAATAAAATAAATGACTTTTAACCATATTGGAGGCCTCCACTTTTAACCATATTGGAGGCCCCCAACCAGCCGGGCCCATCAGCCCGGCAACGTGATGGCATTTGAGATGCTTCGCCAGAAAGTAAAGGAAATAAATAGATTGCTTTCTCAGTGCTTCCCTGGGCTCCGCACAGCACCGCCACCCCGCAGACATCTGTGCTGATTCCGAAATGCCCTGGCAGGCAGCTGCTGGGTGGCCCCACACCCGCGGCGGCCCGGAGTTTCTGCGTGTCCGTGCCAAGCCTCTCGCTGCGGAACCAACCCAACTGGCAGAACAGGAATGTGGCCGGCGATCCCTGGGCCGTGAGTCAGAGGAGCTGTTTACATGGCGGAGGTTGCTAAGGAGCCAGCAGCACACGCACCAGGTGCCTGCTGGGACACGTCCTGCTGGATTAGCTCGGCCTGTCATCTGCAGCTGCAGCCTGCTCTCCCGTGGGCAGCCCTGACGTTGGGGATGGCCGTCCTATCACACGGTGAAAGCAGCTCTGGCCCTACAGGGACGCCCCCTGGGCTCCTGGAGGTCACAGCAGCAGAGAGACCTCTGACCCCCTCAGGACGATCCGTTTTCCCCCCGGAGGACTGGCACCTGTGTTCTCTCTGGGTGGGGGAAACGCTGTCCTTTTCCTGCCAAACTTTTCGGGAAACATTTTATGCGATGGCCAGCCAGGTCCAGGTGTTGTCGTCACGAAGGAGCCTTCCGGGAGGCCTCTCTTCGTTGTCCTCACAAACCGGACCGTGGTCGATGCTGTGGCACCTGGATAGGCCAGACCGGCGCCGAGCTCCCGAAGGCTCATTCGCTCGAGCGACTGATGAGCGTATTTGTGAATGGAGGGAGGGACAGGCACAGCCTGGTAATGCCACTGAGTAAACATACAACCTAAAGGCAAACCTGTGCGGAGTCACTCACCCTGCCGGGTGCCAGCTCACCAGGCAGAGGAGGCTGGTCTCTTTAGAGAGCTCCACGCATTGGCTCAACGGCACACAGGGAGCCCCGACGGGATACGGGATACGGAGACAAGAAGGGCGCAGGCCCTGCCCGCGGTGATGTAGGCGTGTGCACAGGGGAGGCGGACGCACAAGCCGCTCATTATAACCCGCAGCGAGTGCAGTGTTAGTTACTAAACACGGAGAGTCTAACCTCAGAGAAACCTGCTATTTCCAGCTGAAGGCCACAGCTGCATTTTAGGCAGCGGAAAGGCCATTTTACTTCTACCGGCGATCTCTCTGTACGCACAGGGACTCAAAGTATTTACCTGCCCGTGACCCTTAGGAGTGGGGCTGGGATTGTGTCTGAGAGCTCCCTCGGAGCTCAGACCACTCACTGGCACCTCACGCTTAGTTATGGCCACGCCTTGAGGTGGCATACACCCTAGTGTGGTAGTCATTTCTCACTTCCTGGAAGGAACCTTCACTGAAGAAGGGAATCTGTAGTAAGCCAGGTGTTTTAATAAAGTAGCATGTTCCTCCCACTTCCTCCTGTCACAGGGGTTGGCAAAGTTGTACTGAGAAAGGCTAGACAGTAAATAGTTTAGTCTTTGCAAGCCCTGCATCCTCCCTCCCACACATGCAATTCTGCCGTCTTAGCAGAAAAGCAGCCATGGACACACAGGCAGCACATACATGGGCATGGCTGTGTGCCAATAAAACTTTATTTACAAAGCTGGGAGCCTGGCTAGATTTGGCCCCCAGGCCATTGTTGACCAACCCTGGCCTAATAGTGACTTTTTGTTGTTGTTAGTCTTGGATATTTGCAATGTCCTGAGGGTAGGCTGCGAGGAGTGACGGGGGTTCAGGGGGTCGGGAAGCCAGCGTCAAGTCCGGACCCTCCACCTCGCTTTCATTTGATGCCCGTCAGTGATTTCCTTCTGTCCCAGTCATCTCAGTGAAACAAGGAGATGGACAGAGTGACGCCTGAGGTGCCAGGGACCACTGGCGTTTTCTGTTTCGGCAAAGACACGGGACCTGATGAAGTTCCCCACCGGCAGGAAATTAGCGAGAAGTGCTGCCTCCACCGGAATCTGGGGGGCCCGGAATCATGGACTCGGTCTCAGAAAGTGAAATTCCGTGGGAAAACGCATGGCGCCCAGCACTTGGGTTGTGAGCCGATTCAGTGACTGCAGACAGGCCGGGAGAGCCCGGGGCTGCAGCACCCAGGAGAAAGGTATGAGCCGATGACTAAGCTCCTGGTGAGTCAGCAAGGCGGCTGCCCCTCAGGCTGGGCGCTTCTTGGCTGCGTTCCAGGGGGAGAGTGTGCAGGAAAGGAGGGCAAAGCCCTGGCTGAGCCCCGAGCGAGAGGAGGGGACCGCGCCTCCAGTCTCAGACCCCGCCTTGTAGGTCAGACGTGGGCCTGGAGCGGGGCCCAGCGGAGGGACCTCCCAACCTCTCCTTGAGGGGGTGGGAGAAGAGGCCCGTGGGTGAGTGGGGAGGGAGCAGGAGGGAGAGAGACAGGGGGATGAAAACTGCCACAAGTAAGAGTTCTTAGAAAATGACTTTTCCAAACAAAGCGTCTACCGTCAGCATCCAGATGAGCACCCGGAGTGTGACAGGCCTCCGATGTTTGTCGGGAGAAAGACTCTAAGCATCTGAAGAACATTCAAGTGGAAGAAGGATTCTGCTTGCTCTTGGTGCCGTCAGAGATCCAATTAGGACGGAGGGAGGAGGCCATGGGGCTGCCCAGCTCAGCAACTGGGAGGTGTGGTCTGTGCCCTGCACCCAGGAGGCCTCTGCACTCTGAGCAGACTCCCCCCCCCCCCCCGCCCCCCCAGCTGGTGGCAACCTCCCATTGTATCCACGGGGGGGCCGGTGAACAGGACTACAGACTCGATCTCCCCTGAGGGCGGGTTCAGTGTGTTACCTTCAGCCCTGAGAGGCCGCTACACTTGCATTTCCTGCCCACCTAGGCGTCCTGGCCGCCCACACTCTGGCGCCCACAGGGCAGCATGCGCTGGGGCTGTGTGAGATGGCTTTTGGCTGTTCCACAGACTGACGTGTTGTATTCTAATATCTGCGTATTTCTTTTGTTGTGTGTCAGAAAAAAAATAAAGCTAGGACGTCATAATTTCAGAGACATTATCTAAGTCAAGGCTACGCCGAAAAAGCCAGTGAATTTAGAGCTGGCTGCGTGAGAAATATGAAGGAAACAGCGCATGCCTGTACGTATTCAGATCGGCCAAACGTTGAAAAAGCAGTTTGTGACTAGCTGAAGTCTGTTCTAATTAAGCTCTCTGAAACGCTCAGCTCTGAATAAACGTCACGTTACATTTCGTACGGGTCTCCCAGCTCCATCTGCCACCTCTCGCAGGATTCTTTTCTCTATCGCACAATTCCATCTCTGGTCAAGACTCAGATGACCTCCTTTGAAAAAAATGCAGTAGGGCCCGTGGAGGAAATTCCCTAAGAGGCAAAAAGCAGAGTGAGCCAGTGAAGTCGTATTCCGACCCCCAGCTGACCCACTGCTTCCATTCCCCTCCCCGTCCCTTCCTGTCTCTGAGCATTCATCATGGGGTAGGCATCTTACAATATATATATTTTTTTGCTTTAAATTTAATGTACCCAATTGCTGTTGCCAACGCCTCTGGACTGCGTGTCTTGCTCTCGGCATGGTTTGGCCACTCGTCGTTCCTCAAACCTAACATAGTCATTTTCCTGCCTCGCTTTGACCTTGATGTCCTTGTGACAGAAGTGGGGTTTACACGGTAGTTCAGGTGCTAAGAGTTTTAGCCTTTTCTCCAAATCCCTCCACGAGGAAGCCTTGGATACCCTCATTTTTCTTGTCTATAATTTTCCGTGGGGGTTTGTAATTTAAAGTTTTCCCTGGAACTCTGTCATTCCATTTCCTTTTGCCTCTGATCTTCCCAGGGGGCTCTTCCATCAGCCATAGCCTCTCCCCCAGTGCACTCAGGTCTCCTTCTCCCCCGGTTAAACGGGTTTAGAAGTCCCCGAGGAAGGACTCCGTGTCCCTGGATGTAGGCAGCTCATGCCTCTGGTTTTGCCCTGTTTCAAGAGAGCATTTTCCCTGTTCTCCCTTTTCCTCATAACCTGGCCCAGGACACTGAAAATACCTCTTCCTATCTGTTTACACCATCTACGTGCCTATGGCCCGCTGCACCCTTATCTGATGTGTGGCCTTCGTCTTGGATATGCTCCACATAAAATGTGCATTTCACTATTCTGGGCCAAGACATGGAAGCGATCAGGAAATCAGGATGGCCCCGTTGGGTTTGGACAGTCCTGCAAAGCGGGCAGTTAGGCTCATGATGAGTGCTCCGGGGAAAGCTGAGCTCTGTAGACAAGGCATATGATACGAAGAAAAATATATATATAATGGGTATAACGGGTTGTTCTTTGTGTGGGTTTCTTTAAAGGCTGGATTACAGTGGACCTTCCAGAGAGTTCTTCTTCCTGGTGTCCAGAGAACTCTTTAACCCATATTACGGCTTATTTGAATATTCGGCCAATGACACCTACACAGTGCAAATAAGTCCCATGTCTGCTTTCGTGGACAATCACCATGAATGGTAAGTAAATGTTTTCCTCGGCACTTTGCTTCTGCTGATTTCCGTGATCCTCATTTTAATAGGAATCCTCGGTTCTAACACCATTTTCCCCCGGAGAAAATCTTATTTTCTTATTGCCCTGGCTGGTGTGGCTCTTGTTTATTTTTTGTTAATCCTCACCAGAGGAGATTTCATGCGTTGTGTGTGGTTTTTTTGGAGAGAGCGGGAGGGAGGAGGAGAGACACACAGAGAGAGAGGTTGACATGAGAGAGACATCCATTGGTTGCCTCCTGCATGCACCCTGACCAGGTCCTTTCCCTTTTAAAAAAAATCCCTGCTTGTATAGACTTTAGTTTTATAACCCCGTATACTTGTTTCTGCTCATTTTCACTGATCGTGACCAAACACACACACACACACAAATAAATAAAAAAATAAAATAAAAAATAGTAGGACTCATGAAAAAAATTGAGTCATGAGGTTAGTATTGGTGGGTGGAGGGCATCACTTTTAGGACTTATTTTTCCAATTAACTTCCGTTTGGCTCCCATTTGGAGTCCTCCCAACAGAAGCTGTCGCCCTTATGCTAACACCAGCGGAAAGAAGGACAGACAAAGCTGCCGGACAGCCGTCCCCGGGTGGCTGCGAACCCTCCTGTTCCACAGGCAGGAGGGAGCCCGATGGTGCTCTTGGAAGACTCAGAGCTAGAAACGGGGTACTTTTGAAAGAGAAAACAGGGCACAGTTCACGCTGGCAAGCCCAGTCATCACAGACAGACTTAGGGAAGTTCCCCCAGTGATTCAGAATGGAGTTGAGCCTGGGGGTTTTAGGGAACAGAATGTGCCGGGAGGAAACTCCCGCAGATGCCCATGTGCTTGGCTTGGTGGTCACAGGGATCGGGCGCGGGGCTGGGGAGGCCGCAGGGAGAGGCACCGTCTCCCTCTGAGCCCGGGGTTTCCTCCAAGGGGAGGGCTGTGGGGTTTGTAGGAGAGAAATCCCACTCATCTTCCTGCAAACCGGGAGAAGACAGAGTTTTCTCCTCCACACCGGGCTCATGCTGTCCGCCACCTGGAAGCGGCTGGGGGAATTGCGCTGACGTGCACACAGGGGACTCCTGGTGGCCACGCGGGAGCAGATGGTAGACGCGGTTGGCACGGGTGAAGGTGCAGCAGCCTGTCTGTGAATATGAGCAAGGCACCTTCCACTCGTAGATGTGACTGTTGGCCTCAGGAAGACACAGAGCAGTGGTTCTCAACCTTCCTAATGCCGCGACCCTTTCATACAGTTCCTCATGTTGTGGTGACCCCCCCCAGCCATAACATTATTGTCGTTGCTACTTCACTTCAACTGTAATGTTGCGACTGTTGTGAATCATAATGTAAATATCTGTGTTTTCCAATGGTCTTAGGCTCCACAGGTCGCGATCCACAGGTTGAGAACTGATATTAGGGTCGCCTAAGACCATCGGAAAACACAGAGATTTACATTATGATTCATAACAGTAGCAACATTATCATTATGAAGTAGCAACGAAGGTTGAGAACCACGGGCCTAGAGGGCACACACACGCCCGTGGCCCGGTAGGCAGTTGACCTTGGACAGACGTAGATGGTTCGAGCTGGAAGGCGTTCTCCCAAGCCAGCACAACGGTGTAGAGCCTGGTCCGGGACGTGTGTGTGACCCCATGCTTCTCCTCCGCAGGTTCCGGTTCAGCGGGAGGATCCTGGGTCTCGCACTGATACACCAGTACCTGCTGGATGCCTTCTTCACCCGGCCCTTCTACAAGGCTCTCCTCAGAATGTAAGAGTGTTTTTACTGCTCGTGTGATTGGCCTGTAAGGCTGCAATGTTTCCTTCCCTGCAAAGGGTTTCCACCCGTTGTCACTAACTTTCAGAGAGGGTTAGATTTCCGGAACGAAGACAGTGGCTGCGTTTTTCCTGCTTCAGATCCCTTCCTTCTGTCTCGCCCCCCAATGTCTTAGTTCTGATGAACTTCAAATAATTGGTTGTCATTGGTCACAACACATGTTCCGTAAAAACAAATGTTCTTCAAGTACAGCACTGGGATTCCTGCGGCCGTAATGCTGATTATTAATAGGATTGTGGTGGGTTGGCCTGGGTGACTCATGGTCCTCTAGCTGTTAGATGAGGCCCTTCGTGTTTTGCTTTATGCACACTTTTAACCGCTTGCTCTTAGTCCACATTTCCATTCTCACTGCTTTGGCTGTTGCTCTATTTCTGTGTGTGTGTGTGTTAGGGCTGGGCAGTCCTATATTTTCCCTGAGATCTCCCTACATGCAAAATGGTACCTGATGATGGCAGTAGAGAAATGGGCATTCACAAAACTCTTTTTTGTGGTTGTCACAGTGAGAATTTGCAGTCATTGTCAGATGTCAAGCCAGACAGTCTCTGTCCTGTAATCAGTAGGCGCTGACAAGGCTGAACAGGAGATGGGGCCTGTCTGTGGGGCCGGGCCTCACACTTGCAATGGGACAGCACAGATGGTTGGTTCTGTGTAGCTCACTCCCTGAAAACGGAAGCCTAGACCTCAAATGAAATAAGGTGTGTCTAGGGGGGCTCATATGAAGGTCAGTAGGATGACTTCTGCCATCTTCCCCTTGGGTACCTGGGCAGATGAAGCCCTGGGCAGCTGGGCACTGGGCACCTTCTCCTGTGGGTCCCCAGCTCCTGTTGTATCGTCCCATTTTGTGGCTTCATCTCTCATGTTCTCATTTAGGCTTCCTGTGAGAGCAGTCTATACCAGCTGCTGGCACACCCTCCACCCACGGCGCCTGGCTTCTTTCCGAAGCTTTTAAAGAATATTGTTTTGACCTTATCTTAATGGGCCATCAGCTGCTTTTGGTCCTGTTGACCACCCAACCCCCGCCCTTGTACCTTGAGTATGACCTCATGGCATCGATGGCCCCGTCTCCTTTGCTTTTGTGTCTCCTTTGTGGGCTTCCCCTCTGATTTTCCCTTAAACATCTGTGCTCCAGAAGCTTCTATTCTTGGCTTTCTGTGTGTGTGTGTGTGTGTGTGTGTGTGTGTGCGTGTTCTCATGGGGAAATCTCTTCACCAGTCTCCTCTCCTTCTGACGCTCAAATCAGACTCTCGGTTTTGATCTCCCTGAAGTTGTAGGCTGAAGTGGTCAACCTACATGCCACGGAGTGAGACATGCCCCTGAGTGTCTCCCATGGGTGTCTCGCGGGCACCTCGCAGTCAGCGTGGCTGTCACGAAACTCATCCCCTTTCCCTGGCCTGAAGTGCACCCTTTGCCATGTGCCCAGTTACAGTTGATGGTCCCAGCTGTCTCAGTTTGCTCTGGTCAGAAATGAGCAGTCACCCTCCATCAGGAAGCAGGAGGTGCCCAGCTCCTCCCCACCTCCCGCCCATCCCCAGGAGCTAGTCCACAGGTCCTTCCTGCTGCTTTTTCTGGCTGAACTTGTTGGGGCCTTCAGGGAGTTTTTGACTTAGAGCCCTTGAATCGAATTTGAGTTGACTTGGAACATGAGTTTATTTGCTATCCCTATTTTAGATATCATTCTTTATATACCGCCCCCCCCCCAAACACGTTTACTAATTTCCACATTTGTCTCCTAAACACTTTTTAAATCCATTTTCTCTTTTCCTTCCTTAATAACTGTGCCCTGATGAAACCCTGGTCCTATGTTTCCCAGATGACTACGGTGACGTGTCATTGATCCCCATTCTTTTATCATAACCACACCTCCCCTTGCTTTAAGTAATCCCCTGGACCGCCATTTCCAGAGAAACAATTGAAAGTCACATCTCACAGCTGACCATGTTATTCCCTAAAGCCTTTCCGTCGTTCTGGATCACCAAGTCCCTTAGAACGGCCCGCTCCCAGCTCCTAGCCTCAGCCCCTGGACATTCTGCCTAGCAGGTCACTCTCTGGTCCTGCCAGGATGCTGGCGTATTCTGCATACTCCTTGCCTTTAGGATTTGTTCATGTTGCTCTGCTCCTCTCCTTTTTCTTCGCCCCTAATTCTCCTTTTCATCCAGTCCCCTTCACCTCCTTAGCTTTTAAACATCCTGCCAATTTTTATCACAAGTATCATCTACACCAGAAAGTGCTCCCTGAGTCTTTAGGTCAAAGTCCATGTCCTTCATGTTTGCTGTGAGAGCTCTCTGTAGCTACCTTATCTTCTTCTTCTTTATTTTTTTTCCTAATTGGATTGTAACATACCTATACACCATTGCACAAATTATAAGTGTTACCCATTTATAATTGGCTATCACTAACCACCTTATATTAAACTCATCAATTTGTGTTCCCGACTCCCCAGCTAGACCATTATCTCCTGGAGGTCAATTAGTGTTTAACAAGTAGCTATTATGATATCTGGAACATACTTGAGAAGCCTACTAGATGTTTAGACTGAGCCAAACAGCCTGACCTCTGAAATTGGGCTGATGGGAGGGAATTTCAAAACAACTGAAGCAAATCAAATGTTGCCACCTTGCATTTCCATAATATTGATAGTTACTCCACCTCCTGTAGATCCAGCAGGAAAGAAGAGGAAAGAGCTATAGAAAAACCTTATAATTATAGAGAGAGGCTCTGTGGCTTGCTTTTTTTCGTAATCATGGGAAAAGTGAGAACCATGAAGAAAAAGGGGATGTATATAAACGTGGACCACATCTGGTCGTTAGGGGGAGAAAGCTCAAGTGCATTATAGAAACATACGAAGAATTTCTAATTAGGACAACACTGCTGAAGACAGTGCAACATAGCCAAAAGGACACTGGACCCAAGTTGTCCATCCGAGTCCCGGTTTCTTCTGGGGCACCCGTTGTGGGGGACTGTGCTGATGGCCATCATTCTCTGAACCTCCAACTGTCTCTGTCTCTGAAAGGTCAGACTGAGTGATTCCTCAGATGTGTAATAGATACCCAGGATATTAAAATTGTATGACAAATTTCCAACTGATTTCCCGGCTTTGGCTTCTGCCTTTGACTCAGTACATTCTAGAAACCAGTGCCTATTGTGTTGACCTTGCTTTTTTCTACAATCCTTCGTCTCTTTCCTCGTGACGCTGGGCTTTAGCTGTGCTCCCGTGTTTATTTCCGTCTGTGTGTCGCCCTAGTCTGTGTGACCTGAGTGACCTCGAGTACCTGGATGAAGAGTTCCACCAGAGCCTGCAGTGGATGAAGGACAACGACATCCATGACATCCTGGACCTCACCTTCACTGTGAACGAAGAAGTCTTCGGGCAGGTCTGTGGGTGTGGGCAGCCGGGGTGTCAGTGTGGTGCCCGGAGGCTGCTGGTCGGTGAAGAATGACTTAGTGGCTGAGATCAGATGTGTATTTACTTGTGGCTTGCTGGGTGATTGAAACCCAGGTTTATGTACCGTTACAATCATCGTGGTTGCAAAGATGATTCTCACACCAACTGCAGACGAAGGTGTTCTGTTGTACAGTGTGTGACAACTATTTGTGTGTTGTAAGCGATCTTTTATTTCCAACTGAAATATCCACGTAAGGTATTAGAAGGTGCCTTAAAAACAACGTTTAAAAGCCCGTGCTACTCCAGAGTTAATGTTGAATTCCTTAATTGGCACTTGGATTTAACGCTCATTCCTATGTCAGAACTGAAGTTTTGTTTTAAGGGATATTTCGAAGTTGTAGGAAAGAAAAACAATATTTTAGTGAAGGTTTGAAAATATTGACCCATCAACCAATGTTGATTTTTTTTACGAAGTCTATGGAAGGGTTGCTTAACAGATTTCTTTGGGAAATTACATAATAGTTCATAAGTAGTAACCTTACTTAGACATTAACATTTGGTTACTTTTCTGAATTTTGTGTTTTGGAAAAGAAGTTCTCCATTGAATATTCACTTGAATGTAATTCTGTTTCCTTAAAGCCCGTCTTTCCTTAAACATGGGCTTTCTGTGTGTGGTTGATTCGGAACCCTAAAGGAATTCGAGAAAATGTGTTTTTGTCAAATATCCAACCAGCAGTGGCCCAGAATCTGGAACCAATTTGTCGTCACTTAAACGGCTTATCTGTTCAGGCAGGATTTTTGAAAAGCTTAACCTTCGCCACCGACTACGTATGTTTTAGCCATGGAGGCTCTTGGACACACACTCAATGCCTGGGCCGTGGCGTGAGCGTGGGCCCCGGGCGCCCTTCACGCCAGCTTGTGGGGCAGCATTCTCACTCCCTCGAGGGGCTGCTTCATTGTCGGTCCTCTTGTGTGAACCCAGATCACGGAGCGCGAGTTGAAGCCCGGGGGCGCCAACATCCCGGTCACGGAGAAGAACAAGAAGGAGTACATCGAGAGGATGGTGAAGTGGCGGATTGAGCGCGGCGTGGTGCAGCAGACGGAGAGCCTGGTGCGCGGCTTCTATGAGGTAAGGGCGGGCGGGCGGGCCGCGTCCACGGTGCTTGCCCGAGTGCTGTCCTTATGGTGGCTCTCTCGGTGTGAAGTCTCCAGTGTTTTGTCCTGCACGTGTGGAGAGCACACACAGAAAGCCTCATGCCTGCTACAGAGAGCATTGACCTAAAACGGCCTGAGCTCAAACAGCATTTGACAGTTCGAAGACCACTGGGAACATGTATGACATGCGTCTGGCGCCTGTGTGGATGCAGACAGTCACTCTACATGCGAAATCTTGTATCGGAGGGTCTGCACAGACGTGACAAGTATCCAATATTCGTGTGACTTCTTCCGGAGGAGCACTAGATCTTTTTTTATTTATTTTTTTAAAAAAGACGTATTTATTGATTCCAGAGAGGAAGGGAGAGGGAGAGAAAAAGAGAAAGAGAAACATCTAAGATGTGAGAGAATCCACTGGGGATCGAGCCCACAACCCGGACATGTGCCCTGACTGGGAATCGCACTGTGACCTCCTGGTTCTTAGGCCGACACTCAACCACTGAGCCACACCGGGTCGACAGCACTAGATCTTTTTTAGAAAAGAAAAAATAACCTAGATTAATCAGTGCTCAACCATGAAACAGAAATTCTGCTGGGAGACATCTGGTCGGCCTTGTTCTAAAAACACCTTGGATGCGTCGAGAGCGTTGCCGTTTTTTAAAGCACCTACAGGGCATATCCATCATATCCCCCAAGTTCCGAGCGCCCTCCTTTCCTGGCGAGGCTGGGCGGTTGCTGGGCCTCCCCCGGGGGCCTGGGCTGTGCCCCAAGTTCTTGCTGTTCCACAGGTGGTGGATGCCAGGCTGGTCTCTGTGTTCGATGCGAGGGAACTGGAGCTGGTCATCGCGGGCACCGCCGAAATCGACCTGAGTGACTGGAGGAACAACACCGAGTACAGAGGAGGTGACCTGGGCTGGGGAGCGGAGGGGGTGGGGGTGCTAAGCTAGAGAGGGAAGGGAGGCCGAGGGTGCGGCTGCTGGTCCGAGTCTGGGACAGCAAGGACACTTGCACCCTCATTGTAGGCCTGGCACATCTCCTTTGCGACCTGGGGCTAGGGGCATCCCCTTCTCTCCCTGGTTACCGCATCCGCCCAGGGAGGAAGGCCTGCGTACGCCCCGTCTTAGGATGTCATCACGCTTAATTGTGGGTGAAGAAATGCGCCCGTCGGAGCACTGATTAATGGCTCTCTGGTGCTGGGAGGGAAGCCCCAGGGAGCTGGCTCAGACTCCACCTGCAGTCTCCCTTCGCTCTAAAACTCGGAGAGGCACCCTCTCCGGACTCCCTAACACGCCAGCACCGTGCTCTTACGCTTAACTGAACGGCTCGGCAGCTGGGCTTCATGGTGGCAACACGTGAAAGGGACAGGGCGTGCCCTCCCAGTCCTGGTGGCTTGCTAAACGAGCCCTTCCCCAGTCAGGCCTTATGCCCGCTGACAGGGAAACTGCTGGAGGGGAAGCTACAGGCTGCCCTTCCAGGACCCTCCACCGCTAGCGGTGGCCTCTGGAGCAGTGCGAGCTCTCCCTGAGGAACTGGAGCGCAGCCACGGCGGCTGGATGCTGAGTCCGTGCACTTTGAAAGGACCTGATGGTAACCCAGCGCCATAGTCTAACTCCCGGGAGGGTAAGCAAAGGAAGAGCAGCGTTCCTAAAACGCAGTGCGCCATCACAGAGCCCCCGGTTAGGGTTAGGGTTAGGGCAGCGGCTGCTGTTGTGCAGGCTTGGTGTGGTTTCCTCCCTCACCGTGTGCGGGGTGAGCGCCCGTTCTGAGCTTGCAGAGTGAAACAGACAAACTTGAAGTCCCTGGATTCATTGCCGATCAGTCCTCTCGTGACCTGTCCGTTGACCCAGAAATTCAAAGCACAACGTTAAGAGTTCGGAGTAACACAACACTTGACGTTTGCTCAGTGGCTGTTGTTCTTGCCTGCGCGAGGTTCTCCTGGCTCCTGGTCTGCTGGCCCGTTTTCTCCGCGAGGCAGCCTTCAGCTGCCGCAGCGAGTGTCGTCCAGTCGGCCCACAGTACAAGCCATAGAAGGCCTTGGTTACTCTAACTCGGTTAACCAAACACGTTCACTAACTAGAACACCATTTCTCCAGTTTCTACCTAACTTGCACATTACCATACACAGCACTAGCTCATTTCCCCACCCCGGGCGATTCTGCGGGCAGTGCCATTCACCCAGGCTGTGGCTCTTGTATGTGTACAGAATAAACATTGATTCACCGTGTGTGACTCATCGAGTATCTATTTCTACGGTTATTGTAGAGCTTATCAGATGAGCTCCTGGGGAGGGGTGACCAGGGTGGGGCACCCAGCTGCCAGGCCTGCTAGCCCCGCCCCGTGGCGCTGCGAGAATAGGGGCTCCCTGTTCTCGCCACGTGTCTGTGAGGCAGCGGTTCGTGGGGGTCCGATGAGACACTCCTCCTCCTCCCCCTCCTCCTCCTCCTCCTCCTCCTCCTCCTCCTCCTCCTCCTCCCCACGGCTGGGCACACACAGCGAAGGGAGGCAGCGAAGGGCCGGTGTGTGGGATCAGAGAACGTCAGGCTATCAATCAAGAGTCAGTGCACGGTGTAGAGATGGGGAAGCTGTTCAGCACCAAAGAGCTGGCCATGCATCCCCATGCCCAGCCTGGTTTGCTTGCCCTTCGCCTGGACCCCTCTCGTCCCCCAGAGCACTGAGCGTAACTGGTCTGAGAGGAAGCAGGAAGGAAGGGTCCCAGATCCTATGGCCACTGCGATACGTGCAACGTACTTCCTCTGACCCAGAATCCCAGTGGCTTGGTGCATATTGATGGAATATGTCAGTTCACTGGTTTGAAACACTGTATCGTAATCTCTGAGCATAATTTTTCTTTATTGAAAGGACGGACATCTACAACTCCTTCCTAATCCACCCATGGGATGGCACTTTTAACATTTCATTAAATGCTACTTAAGTATGAAATAAAAGTAATATTTAGGTTGAAGGTTATCGGGGGTTTGTTAGTTGAAGGAATTAATGTAGTACAATTCCTTTCCCTTTTTTATTACTAAAGAGTAATTTGATTAAACAATATGAATGCTATATGCAGTTTTAAAATGTTTTTCAATTATGTGTTAATTTGTATAATCATTTTTAAAAAATAAGTTTTTATTGACTTAAGAGAGAGAGGAAGGGAGAGAAACATCAATGAGAGAGAAACATGAACATCGATCGGCTGCCTCCCGAGCGATCGCTGGCTGCACCTCCCACTAGGGATTGAACCTGCAAACCAGGCATGTGCCCTGACCAGGAACAGAACCGGAGACCCCTTGATGCATGGGTCCATGCTCAACCACTGCTCCACGCTGGCCGGGCAGTATAATTATTTGATGAATGTGTCTCTCTTTTCCCAGAAGCCCTGTGAGGGTCTGGTTCCTTGGCCACTGTACCCGCAAGCATGGTACAGTCCTTGGCCTTGCAACCCTCACAAATTATTTCTTAAATGAGTGGCCCAACGAGTCCAGCATTTCCAGTCACAGCGGCTATAGTCTTCAGAGGTGATGGGGTTAACATCCCTCCTTTGTGGCTCTTCTCTCCCCTCGCTGCATTTGGTGGCAGGCACTGCAGGGAAACGGGGCCTCTCGCTGTCCTCAGCGCTGTGTTTGCTGGACTTCTGACACGCGTGCAATCCTGTTCACGGTGTCCTCCTTCGCCTTACATTACCCGTGACCTTTACGGAGTCCTCGGCGAGGAGAGGAGCCGGGGGTGCCTTTTGCAGCGTGCCACGGTGGCTTCCGCTGGAAAAGCCAAAGTAACGCAGGCTTTTGTGGTTGTGGTTCACCAGGGTACCACGACAATCACATTGTAATCCGGTGGTTCTGGGCGGCCGTGGAGAGATTCAACAACGAGCAGCGGCTGCGGCTGTTACAGGTAAGACGCCATTGGTTCGTCTTTTCCACCCATCTGTAGAACTACCGTTAGAATAGCGTGTTTTTAATACTCACAGAGGACACCCGATCAGACCATTCTGTGTTTATGTGCCAAGGTGGGAGGCACGGTTTCCAGACTCTTAGGATGGCACGGTCCTTGGGCTCCATCACGGGGCACAACGTCCCACGCCTTTTGTGAGGGAGGCAAGGAAGTACCACCGCCAGGGCAGGGACCCGGGGTCATCCTCTGCCTTCAGGGCAGCGAGGCCCTTTCCGAGGGAGTCCCCGGCCCTCCGCAGGCCGGCACCCTGAGCCACGGGTGCTTTCCGCTCGGTCCCTTAAGAAGTGACCCAGTTCCTTGATAAAGAGCCCTTTCTTCCCTCCTCCTGCCTGTCACCAAATTAGAGAGCACAACGCAGTTGGAGGACACTGGGAAAAGGGACTCATTTTCTTGTGGTGTTTACAGTCACCGGGGCAGTGGCTGGTGGGTTGCAGCTAGAGAGACCTCAGACACAAGGAAGCCTTCTGGATGCTCAGAGGGAGCCTTCCCCGTAGGTGGAGTCTTGGCTGCTCTGGGTCAAGGACCTGCCCTCACATTTGCAGGCCCAGAAATTCTTTTTAATTTCCTTTCATCATCCCTTTTTTATAATCCACCCCGAGTTGATGAGGGGCTGATGCCCAATAGACTTGGGTTCATTGACATACCCACTTCATTCACGTGGAGTGGGACCCACCCACCCCTGGGGTATGCTCCCGCGCAGGTCAGCGGTCCAGAGGCTTTCTGTCCTCAGGCCCCCGCTCCGTCCCTTGACAAGGCCCGTCCTTCCGTGGTTCTGTGCCAGCTGCTTGGGGATGGCCTTGCCCAGCATAAGCTTTGTCTCCAGCGTCCCCAGCAGCGGGGCGGGCAGTGTGCTCCCCCTCCGGGAGCTCGGCACGGGACGCCGGCCGCTGGGCCTCACCTCCTCCTCCTGTTTTCTCGTCGGTAGTTCGTGACGGGCACGTCCAGCATTCCCTACGAAGGCTTCGCTTCTCTCCGAGGGAGCAATGGCCCCAGAAGGTTCTGTGTGGAAAAGTGGGGGAAAATCACCGCGCTTCCCAGGTAAAGTACAAACAACAGTTCTTTGCCGTCACCACGTTGCTCTAGGAAGTTATGCACATGTACATATATACACACTGCGTGGCCAGATTATGTTGACCTCTGAACAATCTGGCCACCCAGTGTGTGTGTGTATATATGTTAGAGGCTTGGTGCATGAATTCAGTGCATGGATGGGGTCCAGCCAGCCTGGCCAGGGGCAGGGGACATGTACGGTTGGCTGGCCAGCCTTCTGATCAAACTCCTGGTCGGGGGGACAATTTGCATATTAGCCTTTTATTATATAGGATATACACTGAGTGGCCAGATGATTATGCGTTCAGAGATCATCATAATCTGGCCACTCAGTGTATTATTGACTGTTTCACGTTAACAGTTTGGGAAAGTGGGACAAGCTTTTAGAATAAGCTTATTTCATTTGCTGATTTACCTTTCTAAATGATGGGGGTGGGAGAGCTTCCTGGTCATAGCTAACGTACATAAACACATAGCTTAAAATGTAAAACGCAACAAGACCAAAGCATTTGTTAGCTTTATCAAAGCCACCTTGGTCATCATTACCAGTGGCTCTAATTTAAATGTTTCCAGAACCTCAGGTGGGAAGTTTATGTTAATAACTACTGAGAAGCCCTTCCCTCAGAATCACCGTGGGGTTTCTGCAGAACATTAAATCAGGTGAATGTGCTGTGTACATGGGTAGCTTCCGTCGTCCATGTCTTCATTCCGCGGGAATGCTCTCTGCATTGCACTCTCCTTCATAACAAGATGACATTTCCTTCGCGTGGAAAGAGGGGCTTTGTTGTGGCTGCTAATATGTGTAGGAGTCTTACCTTACCGCCATAAAGGTATGGCACTGTTTATAAACCGGACCATGTTTGGGGCTGAACGGCTGTAACTGGAGCTGGAGCAGAAGAACCAGAGGGAGCCAGTGGACAGGGCGGAGGGAGGAGTCGGTGTTAGACCTGCTTTCTCTGATTGGCACTGACCATGTAGAATTTTTGAGGTAAAAAGGACCTCAGGTTGCCTCTCGTTTTACTGCCAATAAACCTGCACTCCAGAGGGGCTGAGCGATCTTCCCACGAGTTCATTCCCCAGTGTCCTTTGAGCAAAAATGACTTTAAGAAACCTGTTAACAAGACTTTCTTCTTGGCAACTGCAAACCGCTGGTTTCTGAGGATCCTGCTCCAAGCATCACACCTGAGAAAAGGATGCTGAAGACACGGATGCAGAGAGCAAAGCATCGTGGGAGCCCTGGGCTGCCCCAGCCTCCTCCGCCACCCTGGTGCACCTGGGCCTGTGAGCAGAGGCAAGGCCCTGAGACACCGGGTACCAGCTGGTGTGCCTGAAACCCCGGGATACCACCTGGCACACCTGGCGTTCCACTCGGCAGCCTGTAGTTTCCTCATTTAAAGAATTATTCTATTTTATTTTTGCCTGAACCATGTCCTTTTCCCCCTTAAATGCATGTTTGTATCTAAAAGCAGATACACGATAGATAGATAGATAGATAGATAGATGATAGATAACTGATGATAGATAGATAGATAGATAGATAGATAGATAGATAGATAGATAGGTGATAGATAGATGGATGCAGACATCAAGTAGGGCCTTTCACCCTGTGGAGAAGCTCAGGCCTGGGCACCAAGGAGGCAGGAAAGGGCGGAGCAATTGTGTCCCTTTCTCGCGAGGTCTGGTTCTGCGAAGATTTGCTTCCGGAAAGCAGAGGGGACAACCTGTAACAGGAAGCAGCCAGACGGCTTGCTCACCTTGAGTCGCTGCAGTTCCCACCACACCTGGTGAGCCGAGCACAGCCTGGGACAGACCTGCGACTGGAGCCCCCGGGCCTGGGCTCTGTCCCAGGGCCTCGTGCCCCAGGGGTCCTGGAGAAGTTGCTCAATCCCTCTCTTTCCTCATCTCCCCTGTGCGCTGGTCATTCTGAGGATTAACGAAATCCTTCATCTAAAGCTTGTGCTGCTGGTCCCTGCCCCGACGAGCATCCGGCCAATGGCTGCCGGCTGCCATCATGGCGTCTGCACCATCACCTGCCACGTGTATCAGGAGGAGAAGTTGGGAGAAGCCATGGGTGGGGAGTGAAAAGACCTGGGTTCTATCCTCCCTCTGTCACCACCTGACTCTGGGACTTAGATCTCTTGCTCTCTGGACCTCAGTTTCCTCACTTATAAAAAGCTGGGGGGTGGGAAGGTTAGAGGGGGGAGGGAGGTGGCATCTGAGGTTTGGTTGAGCAAGAAGAAACACCACAGACGGTGGGAGGCTCTCGGAGGTCGGGCTGGAGTGACCTGTCACTTCCCGGGAGCTCCAGGAAGCCTGTGTGCTGACTCACGGCCAGCGCTGTTGCCGACACACGGTTGGGCAATCGATGGTGCTTCTGCCCTTCTTGTTATGAACGGAGGCTGGTTCTAGAGTCTTCGTTTCAGCCAGATTGTACAATCGCATCTGAGGCACAACAGGAAGGCAGTCTGGGTTCCCACTCGGTCTACAAGAAGCTCCACCTTTTCAGGTCTGAGAGGAGGAGAGAGCTGCCTGGAGGGCGTACCGCACACTGGGCCACGCACATGGCCCAGTGGACAGGCATGGCTGCTGACCTGAGCCCGCCGATGTACTGGCTCTGTGATCCTGAGCAAGGGTCTGGGTAAAACACACACACACACACACACACACACACACACACACCATGAAGAGTGAGAACAGCAGTGCTCTGCTCAGCGTACTTGTGATGAGTGAGATAACATGTATACCCATCCTCGGGGATAGTTGGTCGTCTTCGGTCTTTCTCACCTTTTATTCTGAATCTTCTGTAAGATTCAGCATGTGCTCCACAGGAAAAGTGCAGTTGGAAACACAACAAAGGGAAGAACCTCTTCATCAGCAGCGATTTCTTCACCGGTCACAGTGTCATCGCCTTTGTGCAATGCGGGTGTTGCTGGAGTGGAAAAGACCTGCACGCTTGGTCTGAAGAGATTATCCCACGCCCAGAACAGGCACCACACCAGGTCCCAGGCGCTGTCCTCATAGATCTCAGGGGCAGGATTGAGGGCTGGGTTGTCTCAAGCTGGTCAACCCCAACACCTTTCTTTTACCTGTCAATGAGACGGTGTTTATTTAAAATGTACCGAATGGGTGGCTGTCCTTCTTGCTCAGTCGATTCTCAGAGAGGTCTGGCATCATCTTGGGTCAGGCACGGGAGGCTGTGCCCTGGAAAGCCGCAGGGGCTGTCGGGGGCGGAGCAGGCAGCCCTGGCAGATGGCAGGGCATCAGTCTTTTTTATTTTTTATTTTTTATTTTATATATATATATATATATATATATATATATATATATATATATGGTTGATTTTTTTACAGAGAGGAAGGGAGAGAGATAGAGTTAGAAACATCGATGAGAGAGAAACATCCATCAGCTGCCTCCTGCATAACCCTCACTGGGGATGTGCCCGCAACCCAGGCACGTGCTCTGACCGGAATCGAACCTGGGACCCTTCAGTCTGCAGGCCGACGCTCTATCCACTGAGCCAAACCAGTTTCGGCTTAGGGCATCAGTCTTTTTAGACGTGGGTGACAGAGGCCCTTCCAGCTCAAGCAGATGAGTCCCATCTTCGCCCAGGCTTCCTTGCCTCGCTTTGCAGTGGCAGTAAGTCCAGCCCTGCTCCCCGGGGGTCCGAGGAACGTCCATGTACACGCGGTCATCTCTGAAGCCAGTGGCGTGGAATCCAGGCTCCTTTCTCTGTGGAAGGAAAGTGACTGGGGCCCAGGTGATGAGTGGGGATGGCGGCAGCCGGCTGTCTCCACAGAGGCTCCCACCACACACACTGTGCGTCCCGGGCCTGGCGGTGGGCAGCTGGCTCTGAGCTCTGCATTTCTGTGCATTTCCTGTCCCCGGGGTTCTGATGGGCTTTGGGACAGTAAATTCCCCATCAGGGCAGTTTTTTAACACCCTGAGAAGCAGGCGGCTGGCGGGCCAGCCCTCCCAGCCTGGTGGGGAGCGGTGTGCTCCTTCGGAGGCCCTGGCTGAGGAGGAGGGCAGGGGAGCTGGAGAGCTTGCACCCTGATGTCCTCCTCCACCGCAAGGGTTTGGCCGGAGGGGGAAGCACGAGGTTTTAAGTGGCTGAGTTTGGAGGTTAATGTGAATGCAATGCTGGCCCAAAGGAAGCACTCAGAAGTGAGGGTTCACTATGAAATGGGCAGCTCGGGGAGATGGTTCTTCGGGTGGAACCGAGCTTAAAAAGATAAAATTATCTTTCAAAGATAGAGAGCAACTTTTTTTTTCTTTCATTTTGAAAGCTCTGCTTTTTACTCTTATGAAAAGGAAACTGTTCACCAAAGCATGCCAAGAAGTTAAAGACCTATAAAATCCACTACTGAGATGACCTCTAACATTTTGAAGTGTGTGCTTGCACTCATTTCTATACACATACACACATTTAAAAAGACAGTCACACGCATATACTGTTTGTAACTTCTTGTTTACCAGGTGTCACTGACCATGAACATCTTTCCATGTCAGTAACTATTGCTTGACATCAATCATTCAGGTTTCTCCTCCTCAGTGCAGAGAGCGTAGTCTGTCCACAAAGTGAGCTGCGGTTCAGGACGCGGGAAACGGACCGAGGAACCCGTAAAATGGCGCCACTTTCTTTAGTTAAAAATGTCTCAGAACAACAGTTGGGCACTGGTGGGACCCCTCAGTGCCCCATCTTTTCTGTATTCGCCTTGAGGCACCCCCCTTGGGCTCCCCAGTCCTCACCACCTGCTGCTCAGCTGAGGTGCCTTGTGGTCTGAGGGGAAACCAGCAGAAGATTCTCATACACACTGAGTGTCCAGATTATGATAATCCCTGAATACATAATAATCTGGCCACTCAGTGTATATCCTATATAATAAAAGGCTAATATGCAAATTGTCCCCTCAACCAGGAGTTCGACCAGCAGGCAGGCCAGCCAACCGCCCATATACCCTCCCCCTGGCCAGGCTGGCCATACCCTACCCATGCACAAATTCATGCACCGGGCCTCATCTATACACACGCACGCACGCACGCACACACTGAGTGGCCAAATTATTATGCATTCAGAGATCATCATAATCTGGCCACTCAGTGTATAGTCTGTTTCCAAATTTAATCTCTGATGTGAATCCTCTTCGACTCCTTTTCCCTCATCTCTCTCATTCAGTTCTTGCTGTCTGACACATATTTTAAACTTTTACTTTATTCTGTTTGCTAGCAAAAATGTGTCTATGATATCTAGTAATAGCACCTCATTAACCATTCTCAGGTGCCCTGTGCCTTTTGGACTGGTCTTTGCCTTGGGGAAGGGGGTAAAGTGGCCACAAAAACAGACTGTGTCTAAAAAGGGACTCCTCAGCCATTCATGTGAAAAGTAGGGCTACGGAACCCATTTGTGGTTATGTAATGGAGTGGAAGAAATCTTAATTGCTGTGAGACTTGGAGAGTAGAATAACCCAAGTCAAACGGATGAGTGGCCTTTGGGGGCTGTCCTACAAGTCATCCTTTAAAGTATACATTTGTGAGTCAGACAGGACAGCTCTCCTTAGCCTCAAGGGCAAAATCTAGGTTGGGTTCATCTCTTCCCACCACCCCCGTCCATGCCTCAGCACCTCTTCCCTGGACCACGCAGCACCTGCTGGCTAAACGTCGCTTCTGTTTGCACATCCTGCATCCCTTCTTTGCTCAGCAACCAGGGTGATCTGAAATCTCAAGGTCACTCCCTTCCCTGCTTACACCTCCAGACTCCTCGCCAAAGATGACTCCCTGGTCGGAGGCCTGGTCTGGCCTACACTCCACCCTCAATACATATGCTCTCCCTCTGCCCGCTACAGCCAGCAGCCTCTTTCCTGCTGCTCTTCAATGCGCCAAACTCGGTTCTTCCCCAAGACTCGAACTTGATGCAACTCTTCCTGCTGGTTCTTGACCGGGGGCTCTTTTTCTCCTCACGGTCTCAGCTTGGACACGATCTGCTCAGAGAGGTCCTCCAGGCTCCTGCCCCAAGTGCACCTGTCGCTCTGCCATACCTTAACGCCTCAGAGGACCTACCCCAACCCAGGCATTGTGTTCTGTGATTGGTTTGCTATGGATAGTCTATTCCCCCGATAGGATGTAACGCTCTGAGATCAAGGACCTTGTCTGCATTGAACGTGGCTTTGTCCCCAGGGCATGGTCCTAGCAAATAATTGACACTCAGTGAATCCTGTTTTCCTTAAATTATTGAATATTCAAACTGGCCGTGGCTCCGGACCACTCCAGACAAGACATGCCACAGTTACTTTGTATCTCTCTCTCTCCCCATCGGCGCCGTTGGGATAGATACTAGTCATCACATCACAAAATTGTTTTGAGGATAAAATGGGATCGTACATGTGAAGAGCGGAAAATGATGCCTAACGCATCATGCAATAAATAAATGTAGCCAGTGTTATCGTTTCTAATCCCTAGCTTTCAGAGCTGGTGTGGCACCCCACACATTAAAGCGTATAAGCAACGTGCTGTCTCCCCCCAGGGTGTTTCTGTTTTGTTGGGACTTCGGGAGTGCTCAGCCTGGAACAGCTCCTTCCCGGGGCTGCTTCTATTGGTGTCCATCTCTTACATTTAAAAAGTGTATACTTTTCATCTTTCCCAGGTGAAGAAGCTACCTGATTATAAGAAAGGCCCAGTGCATGAAATCCTGATTATAATTTTTTGTGTCTTATATTTTGAGTCCTTATAAACTACCAAAATTCACTTCTGGGAAAATGGGGATTAAATGAATAGGTTAATACAGAGAGAGAGAGGGAGAGAGAGGGAGGGAGAGAGAGAGAAAGAGAGAGAGAGAGAGAGAGAGAGAGAGAGAGAGAGAGAGAGAGGCAGTGAACAATCGGAGAACACCTGCTTGTCCTGTGCTACTTGGCCCGCTGAGTTTGGGTAACAGACCTGACCATCTATAGGAAAGAAGAGAGGGTACGAATGTGACCTCATGGTGAACACTGCAAGAATCCAGGGCCAGACCAGATGTCTGGGGGGCTTACACATTCCCTGTGTTGGTGCCAGGGTGACTTCCCACCGACGGCTCGGGCCCGGCCTCCGTGAGGGGCTCTGGCTATGGGGGACAAAGTGAGGTAAACTCATTAGGGCCTGAGCTCGCGGGGAGCCCCGCAGAGATTCGGAAAGTGTCCTTTCTGGAGCCTGCCTAGCGGGGTGCGTGCTGGCTGCCAATGTCAACACCGTCCCAGGGCCTGCTGCTCCTTTCTGCTGGAGTTTTTCCGGGACCTGGAATGGGGAGGTGGGGGAGGGGGGGTGAAAGCCTCCGAGGATTGTGTTTTGTTTTGCTTTGTTTTTTTCCCCTTCCTGTTTTTGGCTCATACGGCACGTCGATGGTAGGTATTGGGCAATGTGCTTGACCGCACAATTCCTCAATTTCCTCGTTTAGCAGCGCTGCCTTGTTTATGAGGGGTTTTGAAATTCTTTGCAAGCACACAGAATGCTGGTGTGGAAAGCCGCCTGCAACAGCCGCAGGCCCCTAACCCCCACCCCCAAACCTTCTGAATTAGAATCTGGGGGGTGGGGTGGGGTGCAGCCCCAATCTCCGTTGTAAACAAGCTTCCTGGTGGTTCTTATCACTCTGAATGGCTGTTGATCCCTAGGTAGAGCTAAGCACCCAAAAATCCCCTGGTATCTCCCAGGGTTTTTTGGGCGGACCCAATGGGGACCATTTTCCCCAGAGCTGACCCTGTGTAGTGTCATGGAGTAATGCATTTAGAAGCCATGTGAAGCTGATTTGGCTAATCCCTGGCCTCAGAATGTATGCAGTCTGGGAGGAGGTGGAGGACTAGCACTTTGCTGTCCGGTAGGGGATGGATGACATTGACAGGCGTCCGCGAATGAAAGAACTGAGCCGATGAGCCGGAGTCCGCCTGCTTTGGTTTTGATGCTGGGCTTCCCCTAGGAGCCCAAGGCTGAGGTCCTGCTCTTGATTTGGCCACTGACTCAACTTTGACCTTGGGAAAACCATTTAGTCTTTCTGCACAGTTTCCCCCTTTACAAGATGTACTTTTTCCATCCTCCCGAGGCATTTGTCAGAGGAGGAGCCGGCCAGTTCGCTCAGAAGGAACGTTTCGTTATGGTCACCGTATGTTATACAACCAGCTGTACCTCGGGAGGCGGTGATGGCCTTAGGTCATGGGCCAGCCACTGCGAGTGTGTCCTCACTGAGGAGGAGCAAGAAAGGTGTCCCGTCCCTCCCTTTGTGTTGGGACCTGAAACCTCAGAGGAAAGTCTCCCAGGCTTTCGGCTTTGTGGGCTAACACACTAGTGTCGACAAAGATAACACAGGAGCTGCAGACAGGCAGCATTCCTGTTTCTGTGCTCAGGAACTGGGACAGCGAAAGGCCGCTGTCCACCCCCAGCTTTGCTCCTGCCTGCCCTCGACAGGTGTGATGCTATCGAATCTCAGCTAGGACCCCTGCCGCCTTTCCTTGGACTTGGACCTTGGGACCTGTAGGAGTTTTCTGTTGCTGTAGAACACATTCCCACACACGTAGCAGTTCCCAACAGCACACCACTGTTCCATCACTGCTTCTGTGGCTCAGAAGTCCGGGCGTGGCTTACCTGGGCCTGTGGCTCGGTGTCTCACAAGGCGGAAATTATGATAGCATTTTGAACAGTAGTCTAAAGGTGGACACACGCAGATGTTTGTCAACATGTGAGTAACAAACTGGTATATACATACAATGGACCATTCTTTTTTAAAAATATTTTTATTGATTTCAGAGAGGGAAGGAGAGGGAGAGAGAAATAGAAACATCAATGATGAGAGAGAACCATTGATCGGCTGCCTCCCACACGGCACCCCACGTGGGACCGAGCCCACAACTCGGGCATGTGCCCTTGACCGGAATCAAACCCAGGATCCTTCACTCCACAGGCCGATGCTCTATCCACTGAGCCAAACCGGCCAGGGCTACACTAGGCTATTCTTCAACCTTAAAAAGGAAGGAAATTCTGACCCATGATACAAAAGGGGCCTGGAAAAGGTTATGCGACATGAAACAAGGCAGTCAGATCGAACAAATAGTGTATGATTCCTCCTACATGAAGTCCCTAGCGTGGTCACATTCACAAAGACAGGAAGTAGGATGGTGGGGGCAGGGACAGGAGAGGGTGGGAGTTGGTGATCAGTGGGCACAAGATTCCAGTTTGGAAAGACGGAAAGATTGAGATGGGTGCTGGTGATGGTTGCAGAACAAGGCGAATATGCTTAATGCACAGAACTGTGCACTTAACGGTGGTTAACAGGACACATGGAATGTGCTGTATATCTTACCACAATAAAAATTTAAAAGAAAATGAACACGAGATCCCAAAACAGGAAAATGTTAAAGCAGGCTGACTTGGGGAAAATGCACAGCCTAGTCGATAACCAAAGGAAAAGTATTAAAATTTTTATTTAAAAGAAATACCATCTTGCCCGGTGGGCATGACTCAGTGGTTGAGCATTGACCTCTGAACCAGGAGGTCACAGTCCAATTCCTGGTCAGGGCATATGCCCGAGGTGCAGGCTTGATCCTTAGTGTTGGCATGCATGTGGCTGCTGATCAATGATTCTCTCTCATCATTGATGTTTCCATCTCTCTCCTTCTCCCTCTCTGAAATCAATAAGAATAAAATTATATTAATAAATAAAAGCAGTACCATCTTTTAGTCTAATGGGATAATGAATGTTAAGTGTCTAACACAAAATCTGGAATACTGTTGTGGGGTCCAACCCTGGGTTCAAAATAAGTCCACCGGAGGCTGATGATTTATTTAAAAAAGCAGGCAAAGATTTATTGAAATATCTGGCCAGGATAGCCGCAAGAGCACCACACGCAGGCGGACTCCACACGACTGCACTGCTTCAGGGGCAGGTAGTTCTTTTCAAAGGTTCTGAGAAGGAAAACCCCTATTTTGCAACAAACTGTTGTTTGGAGTTTTTTGCTGTTCTTCCTAGATAAAATGTTGCTTTAGCCCATTTGAAGAATGATGAAGATAAACTTAGCTGTCTGACTGTAGGCCAGAGACCAAATATGCCCAGAATCTCAATACCATGCCAGGTGCACTTTTTCAATTGGATAGAACTGTTTTGTTTTCAAGGCCAGCATCGAGATAACCACTAAGTGCACATAGGGCTGGCTCTTTAATTAAAAAAAAAAAAAAAGGAAGTTCTGCCTGTAACCTTGCTTAGAATTTGAACTAATCCTCCCTAAGCCCATCTCGCGATGAACAAAACAAGTCTCTCCAAACTCTCCCCCTGCACCGTCCGACTGCTCGGGAACTCTGCAACAGTTCAAACCACAGGAATTTTCCTTTGTTCTAAATTCTAAATCCTAAAGACTATATTCTAAAAACTGGGGTCAGCCCGCAGGGTTGTTCCCAGTCACATCCTGCTGGACATTGGAATGTGGCCCAATCTTGCAGAAGCAGAACTCAGTGGTTAATCTCCAAAGGTTATGGTCCCCGGCACAGGAAAATTGCCTTAGCAGGTTTAAAATTCAAACAGCAGTTTTTACCAAAGTATGGTTGCCACTATATCTCAATACAATTATAGTCCGAACATGCTATATTTCACTTCTCTGCTTTTTCTTCCCCTTCTCCCTAAACAAAGATGAAGTCTTCATTTAATCTTCTTATTCCAGTGCTTTCCATAAGTAGACAGGACTGACTTTTAGAATGCTAGCTCCATTTTTTAAAAGTAAAACCTTTTTCCATGAGGCCCAAGTTGAGGTACCAGTGTAAAGAAGGTATATGGATTATATTAAATGCAATCCTGAAATAGTTCACTACATCACAAAAAGGTATTTGGCTGCAAATATTAGTTAGATGACTTGCCCTCAAAATGTCCTAGAGTTTGTAATAACAAGAGTTGTGAACTCCAAGCTAGTGCTGTGGCTGTGTCCAAAAACGGGTCTTCTTATCACCGAGCCCCTGTATATCCCTGCTTCTGAAAGGCAGAGTGGGCACACACCTGCCTTCTTAGTTCTTTGTTCTCTCACCATTTCCATGAGTCATGAGTCTCTCTTGGCAACTGAATGAAGGCCATTAGAGTGAACCTTTTTGATGATAAGGAAGTGTAGTTAACAGTGCACCTCTTATTAATTGGTCAAACAGGATGAGCCACACATTGTATTAAGCATGTTTCTGTCATTTCATTTAATCCTCATCTCCTTCTGAGAAAAATTATGTGACTCTCTTTATTGGGGAGAAAATTGAGCTTCAGAGAGTTTCAATAACTCACTGCAAATCCTGGTTGGTAGAGCTAGGTCTCAAACCCGAGGCTAACTCCAAACCTCCGATCGTCCCACCGCTACTCTACACTGCATCCAGGGGCATAATTTATTTACTTCATAAGTATACACGTGATTTATAAGAATGAAAATGTAAATGTGGCTTTGTAAGAAGGCCTCATTTTTAATAAGGATGGATCTAGAAAGCCCTGGTAGCGGAGAGGCAGTGATGTGAATGAAGAAACTACTGCAGGGTTGGGTTTTTTCCTCTCTATCCTCACAGTCATCCAATTTTTTCTTTCTACACAAATTGTATTTATAACTTCACCACTTCTAACTAAGACATAGCTCTTGATATTGCATATTAATTTAGGAGCATTACTGCATTATTTTTAGAGAAAGAGGAAGGGGGAGAGAGAGAGAGAGAGAGAGAGAGAGAGAGAGAGAGAGAGAGAGGAGAGGGAGGGACATCACTTTGTCGTTCCACTTAGTCATGCCTTCATTGGTTGGTTCGTGTATGCACCCTGGCCAGGAACTGAACCCACAAACCTTTTACATCCAGGATGATGATCAATTGAGCAGGGCAGGAGCACGGAAGTCAAAGTTTAGCTCCACAAGCACGCTGTTGGACATTCATAATAAAGTGCCTCCTATTCCATGTCAGACTGTAGATTTGCTTCCTGATAAGATGTTACTATTTGAAGACCGTCAATTATTTTATTGTGATTCAGGTGCAAATAACAGGAAAGCATAGTTTTTCCCTATCTAGGCAAAATAGAGGAGGGGTATTTCTAAAAAAGGATACTTCAGGTAATATTTTAAGTGGCCATAATTTTGCATTGTGATTTTGGAGAAAATATACTCAGAATCCAGAGGCGTCGGCAGTGGTGCCCTGACTGACAGGGAGATCGTGCCAGGGAATTTCCAGAGAATCCACACCATGGCCAGGTCTTCAGAGACACTCGTGGCCGTCCTGCCCCAGAAAACCAAACACCTTGAAACCATAGATTTTTGAAACATTCATGCAAATGCCAATTCTGAAAATAAATTTCTTTGCAAGAGTATATATGCATGTCTGTAAAAAAATGTCAAGAGAAACAAAAAAAACCAAATGTGTATGTCAAATGGATAAGTGGTTGTGAAAATAGAAAGAAAACACACTTTGTAAATACCCGTTTCCTGGAGAGAAACTTAATTCTGAAGTTCTGTTTTCAATTCTGAATTTTCAAGTCAAAGTTTTTTCAAAAGCAGTGTGAAAATAGATAAGAAACCAACTTGCTTGCACACGCACGTGCTCATGCACACACACACACACACACACACACACACACACACACGACAATCTCCTATCGCCTTAAGCATTCTAAGCTCCATGTGCTTCTCCTGTTCACAGAGCTCACACGTGTTTCAACCGCCTGGACCTCCCCCCGTACCCCTCGTTCTCCATGCTGTATGAGAAGCTCCTGACAGCCGTCGAAGAGACCAGCACCTTTGGACTTGAGTGACCAGAAGCCCGGTGCCCGGCTGTGTGGGGACAGGCGGGCTGGGAAGCCGCCCTCCCAGGATGGCCCGCCACCAGAGGGTCAGAGCGTGCTTCCATCCGAGGGACGCCATCGCTGGACAGGTCTAAGCCACGTTCGGGGTCGGGCTCGTGGTGAGGAGTCCTTAGGTGAAGGATGGGGATGAGCGTGATGCCCGGGGGACGGCCCACCAGCCTTTCCATCAGCAGGCCCTGACTGCCACCCTTCTTCCCGTTCATGGGCTCCAAGACCAAGATGAACCTGAGCGGGGTCAGCTCAAGGTCACTGTGCAGGGACTCGGGAGGACCTCGAAACTTAACCTTGGACGTGGTTCGAGACAAATGAGCAGCCCTTGACCCGCTCTCCAAATGAGTGCGAGTTCAATAACGGAATAAAAACGCGTGCATTTCCCCGAAAGTACCTTTGTGTGGGACCCAGGTTATCACAGAACGTTCCTTTTCTTGCTTACGTGTGCCTGCATGGTGTGCACGTGGGTTTCGGCTTCCACGGGACCCGAGTGGAAACGAAACCAAGTCAACGTGAGGCAACTCAAAAGGTTTGCTCTTGGGCGGTCTGTGACGAGGGATATGCAGAGTGGTCTGTGTGTCCTCATGGCTGGGGACAAACTGTTCTACAGTGAACTCCTCCCGGCAGATTTACGCTTTATAATGCATGGGAACTATGTTAAATAGCTATCGACTAACTCACAGCATATCAGGAAAAAGTCCACGGTGAGTTCTGCTCACTTTTTTTTTTTGTAGGTTCATGCTATTTATGTTCTTCAAGGTGTGTACAGGAGCCTACCTGTCCTGCTGTCCGTGGCGCCCGACCCATTTCCATGTTCCATGCTTACATGGGTGTCATGCTAGTCGGTCTCCTTTTAAGCCACTGTCCAGGGAACCAAAGGGCCTTTGATTTTTATAAAGGTACAAAACAACCCCCCCGAAATATTTTGCACTGAACGTACCAAAGTTGAAGGGACACTACAAGATGATGGACAGCAGCTCCATCACCTGGCAAGTATAACAGCTTCGAACTCAGACTTCTCCACAGTGCCATGTCTACCACTCCAGGACTGTGCATCTCCAGTAATAATTTCTTTAAGACTCACGGTATGTGACCATACACTATGCATTTGTTTAAAATGTATTAGACTCTTCCATCCATCAGATATTTCACAGGATGGCATTTAATAAAGATATTTCATACCCCCCCCCACCTGCTCTTTATTTGCACAGCATCATGACACCCCACGCTCACTGAGGGAGCCGTCAGCAGCACCTGAGGGGTCAGCTCTCTGTAGTAACAGGAATTCTGCTCCCTCGGCAGTCGAGGACGTCACAGACGGAAGCCCTCAGCCCTCCGTACTCTGTTTCCAAGCCTGCGTTTTCGCTGATGCTCAGATTCCTCTTTGACATAAGGAAACGGGCCTCTGAGGGCACCTCGGATGCTGCACGGCCTCACTAACGTTACATTGGCTTAGTTTTATCAGAGGCGTCGTTTGCTTCTCCTGCTTTTGGGTTTTTCCCACATGGTGGTTTATTTCTGGATGGATGGCCATAACTCACCAGAGGCTCATACAGTGACGTTACTTTGTGAATAATAAACGCATTGGTTTAACACTGGTTTGCCAGCTTATGGTTTTACAGGCACGGCACAGCCACTTCTCTGAGCTACAAGGAGCCGTGGGGTCCTCGTGGTGGGATGTTGGCGGTCTTACACTTTATAAAGGTCACGGGCATGGGTTTTGTAGGTTTTAAGACTGATTCTCCCTCCTCCCGCCACCCCTCCCCCCAACCCCGCCTTCCATTGGGTAAGCTGCATATGCTGCTGGAATCTCCAGAGGAAAACCACTCAGGCTGTGTTCCTGCACCGAAGGCAGATGCTGCTGTGCGGGGAATGTTCTGGAAAAAGACCCCCAGAGCCCGTGCGTGGGAAAGGGCCAGAAACACAGGGAAGAGAAAGCAATTTTAACTGGAGCTGTTAGTGTGTACTTATTGATCATGAATGTAAGCATTTTTAATTTTGCAAATTATTTTTACTTCTTTATATGTTTTCATTATAAGGGAAATAATATAATATACTTTATTTAAAAGACGACTTTTTTTTTATGGTAATGTGATGTTTCAGAGCTGGCATTCTCTGAACAGCTGAAACCGAAGGTTGCATTTCTTTCGAAAAATACATTCACAGACCATGTGAGCTTTCATTTTGGTCTGTGACACTGTTACCCTACTCCACAATATCAGGTAAAAGAAATTGGAAGTAAAGTGTATCTCTAATTATTTCTAACAAATATACTTATTCGTCAGGGGCATCCAACTTCTCATATAACAGGATAAGCATCCAGCTGCTACTGTTCTCAGAACTGGGGATTCTCAAAGTTGTCCTTAGCCTATCAAAATACTGTGGTCCCTGGCCTATTTTTCTTCACTAGGAAAGCAAAAAGTCCAGTGATCACTGTCTAGAATGTTAAATATCACGTCCACAGAATAATGGAGACTTGAACACACTCTACAAATAGAAATATCCATATATTCTTTCTTCTGGACCGTGAACTGGGTAATTGCTGCATGGCCTTGTTCCTTTAAGAAACTCTTAAGTGATACTCATATTGCCCCGTCTTACAGCATCAAAGACAGTCACAGTGTATCGTGTACGGACGCAGATAGTCTCTGAGATGAGAGGAGTGGCCCAGTATTGGCATTAGCCCCGTGTCAGCCACTGTGTCTGATCATGGAGCTGCAAATTTAAAATCCGCCCTTCAGATGATCATGGTCTAGAGCAGTGGTCGGCAAACTCATTAGTCAACAGAGCCAAATATCAACAGGACAACCACTGAAATTTCTTTTGAGAGTCAACATTTTTAAACTTAGACTTCTTCTAACATCACTTCTTCAACAAAGACTCGCCCAGGCCGTGGTATTTTGTGGAAGAGCCACGCTCAAGGCGCCAAAGAGCCGCAGGTGGCTCACGAACTGCTATTTGCCGACCAATGGTCTAGAGGAGTAGGCACGGAGGTTCAAAAAAGTATTTTTAATAAATCTAGTTTGTTGTACAATTAAGGAGTGAGAAGAGAATGGCTTGTTCCATCTGGGAAGTCATTGAAGGCTTCATACATGGGTGCTTATAGCCAAGGGAGGGAGGGAGGAAGGTCACCTCAGTGCCCTTTCTGTTGGGGACCACAGGCATGTCACAGTGTGTTGCTATTGGTCAAGTGTTGGAGCCCATGATGCCTCGATACACGAGGGTGTGAAGTGTGCATGTGGGGAGCAGAACCTAAAGGCACAACTGGGGGATCTCCCGATTATCCAAGAGATGCCCACGTGAAATCTGGTCCTTTCCGGTTCCTTCCATCTGCACTCCAGTGTACCTTCCGTTTTCACTGTGAGAAATGCCAGTCCTTGAGCCCAGCCCACTTCTGGGGTCAAACATTTTTCTTGTGTACAAAGCGATTGGATCTTGGTCAGAGAAGCGTGGCCATCCCTTTCTAGCACCTGCTGTGTTTAGGATGACCCCGTAGGAATTCTGTAGCAAATGAGGGAAAATCTGTGTCACCTGCATAAGAATCCTGATGGGAAAACGGCCTTTGGGTGGTTGATTGCAATGGTAGCACCTGTTTGTATCACACGTCAGAAGGTCAGAGAACTTGCGGGCGCATCATCTCTTCATCCTCACAAACCTCGTGGGGTCGAAGGTATCACGTCCCCTCTGGTTTGAGGCTGGTGTCCGTGGCTGGCTGGTGAGATGTCTCAGTACTTGATAGTTACCATTCTAGGTTTCATCACCAGAGATGGAGAACTGATGTTCCTACCAGCATGTTTCGCTTTCAGTGAATTTCGCAAGATGATTCATCTACCAAAGGCTCGCTTTCTCGAACACTCTAAGAGGTGACGCCTTCAGAAAAGCCTATGAAGAAATGAGAACAGTCCATTCCTGGAAAAACTCCCCATTTGCTTAACGGTTGCCTTTTACTGTTTGTTATAAGAAACGAAAAAAAGAGGGCCCCATTTGATTGCTTTGGGTGGATTTATATAGTATAGCCGTTTAGTTCCCTCAAATACTATTTGGAAGCAACATCATGGGGGAAAAAAAGAAGCCTTCTTTTACTTTTTCATTTTTGTTTTTAGGAGGGTTGGATCTAGAAAGCCCTGGTAGCGGAGAGGCAGTGATGTGGATGAAGAAACTACTGCAGGGTTGAGTTTTTTCCTCTCTGTCCTCACAGTCATCCAATTTTTTCTTTCTTTCTCTCTACACAAATTGTAGTTAGAACGTGACCACTTCTAACTAAGACAAACATCTTACAATGAAGAGTCTAACAATCTTCCCAGTTTGAAGCCCATTCAGGAAATTCCCCAGGCAGGTGAAATGATGCTAATGTGACCGATCATTAAGAGATCTGAAGTCTGCACAGTGAAAGCATGCAAGTGAAGACTCATCTCCAAACTGGTCTCGGGCCCTTGGTTCCCTCTGACCTGCTTTCTGATTTAGTGCAAGCACTAGATCTTAGATACCTTCCTCCCGTACAACCTGAGTTTAAATCGAGATTGTCACTTTCAATTAGAGTCCAATTTTTGCTAAGTCTATTAACTTTGTGGTTCGATCGTGCTTTCCTGATAGATGTGTTCGTGTAACATAGAAGAAAAGGGATCCCAGAGACAGTCAGGTTTCTCATTTCTAAATGGTGGCTGAACACCAACTGACTGCTCCCCGCTGGGAGGTAAAAAATGAAAAAGCAAAAAAGACGTGCCCTGCCCGCCAGGAAGGCAGTGCTAATTACTGACAACAGCCCAGAATGAGGAGTGGTAGCTGCATTCCAGGAGTGTGTGGGACTAGCAGTAGTTCAGGGAGGACCTTCACGGTGGGAGGAGGGTGCTGAAACAGGGATGGGAGGATCGTGTTAGGGCTTGCCTGTGGGGTGGGAGCAAGCACTTCAATCTGGTTTCTGACTTTGGAGGAAAAGCCTGCCATGTTGCCTAATGAGGGCGCTGCTCCCTAACCCCCTCTTGGGAGTAGCCCATTTTTCTAAGTTTGGCAGATTGGTGACATTTAGGTATTGGGAAACAGGGTGTAGCCCCCACTATTAGAGCTAGCCAGAGCTTCCATCAGGGGTGTCGGTAATTTAGTATTAAATTCCATTGTGGATATTTTTAAACTTAAGAAGCATTGTTACTACTATTGAACTCATGCGCATGAAATAGAGGAAAGGGTGTTGCTTGGCTTGTTCCACTGAATTTGGTTTTCAGGAGACGTTCTTTGACGTTCGAATAGCCTTTGAGACATTCTCATGGATTCTAGTGGTGGCTTCAATGTTCTCTGCTGGTCTAGAAGGCGAAAACCTAAAAGCTGGGTTCCTGGATCTCAAATGGAGACCCGGCCAGTGTTTCCAACTTTTCTGGAAGTCAATCAAGACTGAAAAGACATTTGCTTAGGCTTACGGTGCAGAGTAGTTGTCTTCCATGATGGACAGGTCAGCAGCATGGGCAGGCCCCGTTCCCCGGGGAACACAGGAACCCTACATGTATGTGTGTGGTTTTTACTTTCAGTGGCCTTGGGCAGGTGAGGGCTTTCTATCCAATTTTTCTTTGAAGATACTACAACCCTGGGGCATGTTAATTGGTGTGTTGTGTGATTCAACCTGAATCAGCTGTTACTGGTGCCAATGAGGAATCATCAGTAAGCTTCTGTTTCCCCGAAAATAAGACAGTGTCTTATATTAATTTTTTCTCCCAAAGTTGTGCTAGGTCTTATTTTCAGGGGATGTCTTATCTTTCCATGTGCTAGGTCTTATTTTCGGAGGATGTCTTATTTTCGGGGAAACACGGTAGTATCACCTTCTGGGGAAAAAAAAGCGGGGGGGGGGGGGTGAATAACATTCAAGAAATACCTTGGAAGGCTTAACTAAGAAACACACAGAGAACCGAATGTTCTTATAGGACCTTAATGCTCTCAAAGATGTTATTACAACATACTTGTTTCTTTATATGCTATCATAGGTAAAATTTGAGGCTGTTAATATTTGGAACGTACATGAGATTACATGTTTTTACAATAGGGATGCAGGCATTCCAAAGTAAATGAAAATACACGCATCTCTCTTGCCTCTTACTGAAAGTATTAATCTAATTTTATAATAATGCTTACTTTTTAATATTAAGGCTCTGCAAAACAAACAAACATATTTATTTCTAAGATTTCAGTAGAGCCCAGGTGGTGTATTTTTTTAAAGCCTTGCCATTTCCTCTCACCAACTCCACCTACTGTGTCTGCCACACCACACATCACAGGTAATAGCTATGTTTCTGTTTGAGTTGATTTAAAATTCATACCCAGTCAATGTGACTTTTCATAGAGAGTAATAATGGGAGGCATTTGCTATTGGCATTAAGATTGTACAGCTCTTGTTGCACCTTATATTTAAAGCTCATCTTTTATTTTTATTTTTTTTTTCAAAGCAAACAATGCAGATTGTTGACATCTCAGAAATGATTTGTGGGTGGGATTAAGTGGAGCCTGGAACTCTGACATGTAGACTCCTTGTTTGTTTTCTGCAAAGTCTGTATCTTATCCTCATCTGAACCCCTGGCTTTTTGTGTTGTATTTTTTTTAAATCTGAAATGCTTTGAAGGAAAGATATTTTAATGTGTACAATTTATTTTATTTTCATACTGATCTCTATTTTGTTTAAAACCATGTTGCATCATGAAATCACTTAATCCAAAATAAATCTTCTTTTAAAAAAAATAGATTATGACTTTTCTGTGATACATTTGGGAAGAAAAAACCCGAGGGAAGAAAACAAAGTAGGAATAAAGGTCTCATGGGATTAGTGTGCAGCTTTGTGGATATAGGAAGTTTTCTTTTCATGATATTTATAATTAGGAATCTATTTTTTATTCTTAAAGTGATATTTTGCTATTTAATAGGCTACCAATGGATGCTGAAGGAATGAGTTGACATAAATATAATCTCATTTCTCACATGGGTTGAGACTATTAAGCCATCTTGGTTGAATGTTTATTTCATAAACACGTATGCACACCATCACAGCCTCCAACACCAGTCTACTGCAGGTGTCGCACACATAGAGGATCCAAATAGATATTTAATAATTAAAACCGGCTGAGTGTAAGTAACAGAGAGTGCTGAGGCTTACCTAAAGGGGAATTCCAATCTGCTCAAGCAGATTCTAGTCACATGACATTCAAGTCCCGTGTGGAAAGAGAAACTGAGAAATCTAAAATTTTGTGATTTATTTATTTATTTATTTTTTAGATCTTTTTAATACTGGTTGGATTAAAGAAAATATGTCTATAGGCTAAATTTCCCTTGTGGGTCCATCAGTTTGGAACCCTTGAGTTAATCAATACATTATCTTTTATATTTGATTGGTAGTATAAATAATTGACCAAATCAATAAAACACATGGCAGTTCATATGAAGAGATGGGGAAGGGCAAATATATACAATGAGGGTAGACAATTATGAAGGATGTACTTGATAAATGATCTGTACTGACCATTATCTTTCTGAAAACCAACTACTGTTAACTCACGTGAGTTAAGAGAATCCTTGTTAAGGTTTCATGGAGCAGATATGGCCTGTTCTGTATTTTAGAGTAAAATGAATTTCACGGGTCACAGGAGAGCAGTCAAAGGCAAAGACTCACCATGCATAACTGTGGAAAGTTTTGCATCCTTATTGAAAGAGTTGAGCAAGAGATTGCATCCACAGCACCGACTTCCTGGTTTTTGTATCATAACATTCCTCTAAAACCTTTGACCTCAAAGTGCTTCCAGTATGATAAACGTATCTGCCTCCATTATTACATACTTCTAATAAAATCTGAAACCCAGTTAATTAGTGAAGGTTTTAAAATGTGTAATTCCCACCATCCAGCTAATCATCCCCAGGGAGATTTTCTTTTAAAAAATATATATTTTTTTATTGATTTCAGAGAGGAAAAAGAGTGAGAGAGAGATAGAAACATCAGTGATGAGAGAGAATAATTGATTGGCTGCCTTTTATGCGCTCCACGCTGGGGATCAAGTGTGCAATCTGGGTATGTGCCCTGACTAGGAATCGAACCATGACCCCCTTGTTCATAGGTTGATGCTCAACCACTGAGCCACACTAGCCAGGCCCCAGAGAATCTTTCTTGGCGTTTTTTTTTATTTCATCTTTTAACCAGAAAGCTTTTAACCATTTTATCAAGAAATGGATACTATGTTTTTCTCATGCTTCTTTTCCTTTATCAAAAATATTCACTTACTAATGGCTTTTTTTCTTTCTAAATATATACTTCCTTCTAACTTGATACTGGGTTGTCTAGTATTCCATTTGTCAACCAAAGTAAAGTTTGGAATCACCACAATGAACTGAAATGAGGAAATCTGGTAAAGAGCTGATGTTTACATGGATAGAAATAAATCTCACACATTTTATTTGCCCCATTTTTATAGGTCCTTGAAAAAAAATTTTTTTAGTCACTAATGGTTTATTTAGAAAGAAAAAGCAAGCAATTTTCCAAAGTATAAATCATTGGAACAATATATATTTCTTTGCCAATTGATGATAATGTTATGAAATACTACCTCTTGCTATACATACACAACTCTTGGGTAAGGTAGTATTTCATGTCTAGTTGGTATTCAGTTGGCATTGGAAAATGGGCCCCGAATCCAAATTCTTGTCATGACATTGCCAATACACCTCTCTCCCTGCCTCCACCCCAAAATTAAATGCCTGAGCTCAAGATGAAGTAATGTCTTGCCTCCTATTACTATGAGGCTTTTGCCCCCATGTCCCAGGCAATCTCCTTTGAATAGGATTAAACCATATGAAGGACATCCTTTGTGGTGAGTAGAGTCAGTTCTAAAGAGACAGGCCAAGTAAGGAGACTGCCTATACCTATACAGGTCCTCCATAAACCCACACTCACAGCTTGATCCTTTGCATTTTACTTAGAGGGAAAGGCAAGTTCCAAGAAGAGAAAACCAATGGTTAAAAGGAAGAGAATATGCTGATGCATGAATCTGGATATATAATGTATCCACCTGGTCCAGGTTGCCCACTCTATGACTTCTCAGAGCAGAGGAATCCCTAAATGGAAACAATACTACTCATGGGGCCCCAGAGAAAAGGGATAAGCCCGACCCTACATGGTCAGACTTGACTGAGGTTGGGCAGTTCCCCTGACCTTCCAGCCTTGTGGCCTGGAAAGGCAAGAGAAATCTCAAGTGATGAAGTTCCCAAAGAGGACAAGACTCAAGTCTGGGTTCCTGAATGGCCCAGTCCAGACCAGCCTTTTTGTTTTGGGAGGGAGGCAGGGAGAGTGGAGACAGGAACTGAGCATTTCCCTGCGGGGCCAATTCTATTCTTGAATGATTGATTTCCCAGAACAAAACAACAAAAACCATTTTAACTGTTGGCTAAAGAACCATTTGCTCATTAACGACGATTTGCTCAAGTACTCCGTTTTTAATTAGGAAACCATGTCAACATTTCTTCAAGGTTGCATTCAATCACCCTTAGTGATAGAGCACCCCCAGGTAGGGAAATGCAGAGTGCAAGCACCCTACTAATACAAAATTACCTACAGGCTTCATTTAGTTTAAGCAAAACTCTCCATATATCATCAAACTTGGTTTTAATTTGAAAATAAGGATTTTCCCTATTAGCTCTAATTATAATGGCTGGTTCCTCACTTCCTCAAATAGCAAAGAAGTTTGCTGACCCAGGAAGACACCACTTTGCCTTTTGCCCGTAACTTGGCCAGACGCGGTGTAGCCTGGGTGTGCACTCGCTGGTTTGAGAAGCACTGTCTGTAGCAGCAGAGCCTCTTCCTCCTGCAACACTACTGATAATTTGGAGTGAAAATGTTTGGGTTTGTTTCCTCCCACCTGTAATTAACCTGTCTGTTATAACAATGTTTAGGGAGGAATGAAGATAACAGGCTCTCTGAATCTTGGAACCAAGCAGGAATGCCAAGAGCTCTGTGGCTGGGGTGGAGAGCCAGATCTTTTCTCACCGGTCACACGGTTTGGGTGTGGCGGTGATTGCACACGTACACGGTAGAAAATTAACGTTTCCCAGCTGACTTTTACCTGTCCTTAGTTAAGATATAAAATCATATTTCAAAAATTAGCCCTACTCCTTGGAGAAATGACTGATTCTAGAAAATATGCAAGATGAGCCTGAAACACCTTGTAGTACTAGATAATAATAAAGTACTTTTTTGAAGAAGAAGGAAAAAAAAAAAAGCTCCAATAATGGAAATGTAACAAAGGGAGCCAACCAACTGAGAGAGCTCCAGTGGCCAAAGCTGGAACAATAGTAGCAACAAAAAGAATAAAGGAGCATTGGATTATAAGACAAAATATAGAATGAATATTCATAAGCCCGTGTGAAAAAATGAGTTAATGCATAATTAACAAATGAAGGAGAGACAATGTGCAGGGGGATTCCACATAGCCGCTGCAGATGCTCCACACTTCAATGGGAGGTGCTTATAGTGACTTCCTCCCACAGATCCCAGCGCCGAGGGGGCGGGGATGGGAAAGAGTAACTTCACGTGGAAGAAACCTGGCAAACACTGCATCTGCCAGGTGATCAAGGTCAGTGCCAACATTGACAAGTCACGTGGATAGTATGTTCCCTTGCTACGATGCCACAGAAAAGACATCCCTGTGGCCTTCTTCTCTCCCTCCCCCCCCCCTCCAAACCTGTAACCCTGGTTCAGCTCTAAGAAAAACATCAGATTCTAGTACACAAACATCTACAAAATACCTGACCTGGCCTCACCAAAGCTATCAAGGTCATCAAAACTAATCAAAGTCTTAGAAGCAGGGAAACAGCTGCAGCCAGAAGGGAGCCTAATGGAACCCCATGACCTCACGTGGCCTGGTATTCGGGTAGGACCTGGAATAGGGAAAGGGCGCTTGGTGAAGACAAAGGAAATCTGAATCAGGGATGGACTGGAGTGAACGATGCAACACTATCACACTACAGGCTCACGTAACATTCCCGCCACAGAAATCCACAGGGTGTTGGTGAGAACCTAAGGCCCATTCTTGGGTGAAAAAATGAAAACGCCCCTTTTGCACGGAAAGGTGTGAAGCACTAGCTTTCCCACCGGGGTGTCTGTCGTGTGGCGATGAATTTCAGCCCCTACACAACCCAGGAGGAAAAAGGTTGGTTGGTGTGGCAGCTGAATATCTTAGGCTATGAACTTGGCCCATGGTTCAAAGGGTCATTCCTTTCCCATGCGGAGCAGCGTGTTTGCTGTGAAATGAGATCATGTACATCTAGCACATTGCTCTGCATTTGGTAACTGCTTAGTATCCTCACTTCCCTTTCCCCTTTTGACCAGCCATACTGGCCCCACAGTTCCTGAACATCGTCTCTGGGAAGCCCCTAGTTCTAAGCCTGTTTTTAGGGGAAAGCAGACTGTCCTCCCCTAGACCAGAAGTAATGCAGCCCTCCCTACATCACATTATCAAATCATTTCCTCAGACCCCTTTGGAAACTCTTCTGGGAATGATTCACTGGTTTGTCCATCCACCCACCCATCCATCTACCCATCCACCCATCCATCCATCCATCCATCCATCCATCCATCCACTCACCCACCCACCCACCCACCCACCCATCCACTCACCCATCCATCCACCCACCCATCCATCTACCCATCCACCCATCCATCCAACCAACCAACCACTCACCCACCCACCCCACTCACCCACCCACCCATCCACTCACCCATCCATCCACCCACCCATCCATCTACCCATCCACCCATCCATCCATCCATCCACTCACCCACCCACCCACCCACCCATCCACTCACCCATCCATCCACCCACCCATCCATCTACCCATCCACCCATCCATCCAACCAACCACTCACCCACCCACCCCACTCACCCACCCACCCATCCACTCACCCATCCATCCACCCACCCATCCATCTACCCATCCATCCATCCATCCATCCGATCAACACATGTTGAGTTGCTACTTTGTGCCAGCCACCATGGGAAGTGCTGGGGAAAGGCTGAAGGAAGCAGCCATAGTTGCTGTCTTTGGGGAGTTTACAGTCTCATGAGAAAGACAGGCAGTAAACAAATAAATCCTTAATTATTAACTGTGATGAAAAGGGCTGTGAAGCGCAGGGAGCAGCGACGGGGAGCTCCTCAGAGAGAGGGTGCAGCATTTAAGGTGAGGACCGAGGGTGGGAGAGTAGCCAGCAGCTGGGAGATCAGAGGGAAGGCTCCTGCAGCATCCTGTCATTGAAGCCTCGTAACATCCCCAATAATTACAGAGCAAACACGGAGACGTAATCACGGCCAGAGAGGATCTCCTTACATAGAGCACTCGTCGTAACACCTCTGCTGCTCTGGGGAGCTTTCTGCACACTTCCTGTTCCTTAGGCCTTCGCTGCCAGAGAGGCTGCTTCCGCCACCATAACACAAGCTCCTTTGCCTGAGAGTCATGCAGGGGGGCTTTTAAGAGATGGGAACAGGTAACCTATTCCTGAGGATGTAGGGCAGTATCCCGAGAAGGACCTGGGATTCATTGTCTTAGTTCAAACTCCGTCTCCACCCTTTGCTTGTTTGACCTCAAGCAGGTCATTCAAATTTTCTGAGCTTGAGTCCCCTCATTTGAGCCCTGGGAACAAGGATGACTACCTCAGGGTGGCTTTTCAAGAATTAAGGGAAAGATGTACACATGGCAACTTGAAAAGATAGGTGTGCTCCTTTTTCTGAAATACCTTCCAGTCACCCAGGCTGTTGGTTGGGAATGCTTAGTTCTGTGCCAAATCTTAGTGCCTTAGGTGGTAAATCGTGATTTTCCTAATTCCCCACCCAAAACTGCCTCAGGCAATTCAGGGCGCCAGCAGGGCGTGAGCACAGTCCTGCCAGCTGGAGAGACGTGAGCACTGAGGTTTGGGATGGTGTTGGGGCTCCTGGAGCTGCACTTGGCTGCAGGTAAGGGAGCCAGGGGCCGTGGCCTGGCTGGCCACTGGGCCTTTGGGTCCTCCTGGAAAATCACGCCCTCCTTCTTCCCCATTGTCCGGGGCTGCTCTATCAGAGCGTCTCCTGCGGTTTTTCAGATAAAGGGGTGGGGATGGGCGAGGAGAGAGCAGGTCTGAATAGTCCTGGTAGTCCCCTCCCCTAAGCATAGGTTGCCCAGAAGGGTCTACAATCTTCAGTTCTAGACGGAGCCCTGGTCTCAGTCTGGACAGTCATCCTCAGAGCCTCTTTCTCGTTTGTAAAATGAACAGTTCTAGCCTTCCAGTAACCTCCGGATTGTTGAGGCTCAGATAAAATATCGCATTGAAAGCACTTGCTACGTCAGCTCAAAATGCCAGACAGACTTCAGGGGCTCTTAACATTGGTACATCCTGGGCCGCCGCGTTCAGCATGCACGGCTGGCCTGAAGCCTCTCAGAGCTGCTCATTACCGAACTATTAGAAGGGGATTTTTTAGGTCAATGAATAACGGAAAGTGTCTCAAAGGTGCTGCCTATTTTTACTTTGAAAGAACAACCCCGAGATCCCCAGAGGTAGGCTTAATAGCGAGAACTCAAGGCCTGGCCGCTTAAGAGATCATTTAAAACTGCACAAAAGGGGCCTATTTTTGATAAATTGTATAATTTATTTAGGCAAATATAAATGCGCTGTTGGCCAGTGTTCAACTGAGCAAGGCTCACTGCAGCAGTGGAAACTGATCAGATCTTCCTTCTGCCACTTCCTGTTCTTAGCACTTCGAGAGAAAGACAAACGCCCAGGGTGAGAGACAGGAAGACAGAGAGACAAGTGATTTTTTTTGTTTTGTTTTGTTTACGCAAATGCTCTCCAGTCACCAAGATAATCATCTGCAAAGTGTTCAAAAACCTCAAATTTAAAAAGAAGCACCCCCAATTTAGGCCTGTGAGAAATAGGCTATCTTTGCTCATTGGATATACCTGTTTTTCGATTTTGCAACTTTTTTCAGGTGGGGTGTGCTGAGGTAGGCTTCCCTGTTGACTTCAACTATAAGCAAACCTTTCTCCTGAGAGGTTCGCTGTGGAAATATCAGAACCCAGTTCCAAGAACCCCTACCCCCAGACCTGGTCCATCAGAGAGCAAGCGAGGAAAAAGCAATGGGTCTCTTCCCTCTTATCTTTTCCTTAAATTATTTCAAGACACTGCTTCAAAGGATCCTTAATCTGAGGTAGTATTTCAATCCCAGAACATGCTTTTTCTGGTCAAAATGAATGTAGGTCCCTAACAATCTGAGTGAACATGCAATGGGAAGATCTGAAGAGCCCAACTAGCCCACATATTTTTCACCTTTGAAGTCTGGCTAGGAAGTGACCAAAATAAAACTATGGTAAGGTATGTTTGCGAAATCATAGAAGGCAGAATCATTCCAGGCCCGATAAGCTCAAATAGAAACACATTCTATTTTATAGATCGCATTAAATAATCACAAAAAAAGTCAGAGTCAGTTCCAAGACCCTCTCTGGATAACATGGTGCATTTGAAACCGAGTGTGCTTTGAATGCCTCTGGTAAGCACTCCATAAAACAAGATACTCTCCAATGTGTTAGAACATTTCTGTTTTGATTGGCGCAGGAAGGCTGCAGTTACTTGAACTGATTTGTAATGAACTAAGCATATGGCGTGGCATCATCCGTCATTCTCCCCAGAACCTCTTGCCTGCTTTATGGAAATTGCATAACCGGAAAGTAACACATGAAAATCTCACACTCCGCTGGTTGGAAGTTAGATCACGGTTTCAAAATGTAGGTGAAAGTTGATCGCTAGAGGAGAAGGCCAGCATATTTTCCTCCTTCTCTCAATAAGCTAACCACTTTAATTTATTTATGCAGATGTTTATTTATTTATTTTTTTTATAGCAGGTAAAGAAAAGGCCAGATTTATTTTTTGCTATTTTTCCCCCCATTTAATTAGCCACGGTTTATTTGTGGAATTTCAGAAAAGCTGATGTTAAAAAGGCGAGATACATAACTACAGAAGTGAACCAAGAGACCAATTTGGGAGAGGATGAGAGTTATTAGTTGTAAGTAACGCAGCACCTCTGGATGACTGAAGCCCAAAAGGAATATATGTAAAGGATATTGTTTGATGAGCTCACAGAGTAGAGACCCGGGCTGGAGAGCCAGGATCAGGACAGGATAACCAGGAACGAGATCAAAGGCACATCAATGCCTTATTCCGGCAAAGGAGCCACTGTTGCCAGAATGCAAGTTTCTAAGCGCAGTTAGTACGGCTGACAGCATAAGAGTGGAGGGAGGCGGTGTCATTAGAACCACTGCTCTTGGGGTCACAGCTCCCCGACACATTGGCTGCTGTCATAGAGTTTCTACTGGCGCCAGGCCCACCTGTTCCAGATCCTATGGCTCAAGTGCATACAGACGGCGGATAGAACTTGAGGTGACGACTGGCTGCTCCTGCCCTAGCTGCAAAGGAGGCTGGGAACGCGCACATTTGTCAATTACACTTCCATAGACTCAAAAGGTGAGCGCTTCTCTAAATGCCGGAGGGATTCCCATCCTAGGTGGTCATACAGCCACAAATGTCTCGAAAAGGAAAAGAGCAAACTGCTCATTATGATTAGAAAACTAGCTCTTAATCTCTCACAATTTTTACCCTCAAAAACCAGGAAGGACCTCAGAGGGTGTTTATTTATGTAGGTTATATCTGCCAAGTTTAAAAGAGGACATTTTTAGAATATTAATTTATTTAAAATAACACCTCCACATTAACAATGACAACAAATTGTGTGTTAACATCAATAACACATTTTATGAAAAATAGCTAGATTGTCCCAAACAAATAATAATAAGGGTGGTATTGTTTTACATTATTGTGATCTCTCTGGTTTCTGCCTTAATAGGAAGCATTTCGATTGTCATAGCAGATTCAACATTAATCTGCTGTAATGTGACACATTCTGCAGTCTCTGGAAAACTGATTCATACACTTGTGGGAGATTAAGAGAGAAAAGAGTAAATATCCCCATAATATTCTTATGAAAAATAATTCAATCTTGGGGGCTCTCTGAAAAGGTGTGGGGGTCTCCCTAACACAGTGGGGGGATTGCTAGATGAAAGATTTACTTTGTGATTGGAATTAAATGATAGATATTATATTGACACACACAATTCCTTGGATCACTTTCTGCATTCCTATCACATGTATTTTTAGCCAAGGCGTGGACATTTTGCTCAGAGGTTGACAGAACTGAGCCTGCATCAAATTACTAATATAATGGTATTTAAATAGACTGCAAACATAATAGCTGGACGGTATTTCAGTTATTTTATGGATTCTATCCTTTCTTTTTATCTTAAAAATCATTTCCAGCTCTAATTTATGATCCTAGAGTTCCCTGAATTTGAATTTTTAAAGCAATGACAAATTCATTCATATTTTAAGCCACCTTTCATTTTACAACAGTTTTGGATTTATAGAATTATTGCAAAGATAATACATAAAGTACCCACAACCAGTTTCCTTGTTCATATCTTACATTAGTAGGGCACATTTGTTATAATTGATGAACTGATAGTAACTCATTGACTAACGTTTATACTTTATTCAGATTTTCTTAGTTCTTGTTTAATGTCTTTTTTGTTGTTGTTGTTGTTCCAGGATTCCATCCAGGATCCAACATGGCATTTAGTCATTACATTGCCTTAGGCTCCACTTGACTGTGAGAGTTCCCTTGTTTTATCACCTTCCCGGTTCTGAGGAGGTCAAGTCAGGTATTTTGTAGTATGTCCTTCAATGGTTATTTTCCTGATGTTTTTCTAATGGTTGAACTGGGGTTATGGGTTTATGGGAGGAAGATCACAGAGGCAAAGTGCCATCCTCACTGCATCATATTAAGTGCACGATCAAAATGACTTGTGAGTAGTGCTGTTAACCTTGGTCACCTGGCTTGAGGGATAGTTGGTCAGATGACTTCATTGCAAAGTTACTCTTTTTTTTCTCCCTCCCCATACTGTGCTCTTTGGTGAAAAAAAGTCACTATGCCCAGCCCACACTTAAGGAGTAGGGAGTTATGCTCCTCCAACTTGAGAGTGGAGAATCTATATAAATACTATCTAATAAAGAGGGGATATGCTAATTGACCCTCAAGCTGTCGTAAAGATGGTGGCATCCACAGCCAACAAGGAGGGAATGTGCTAATTGACTACCCCACCCTCAAAGATGGCAGAACCCACAGCCAATAAGGAGGGAATATGCTAATTGACTGCCACACCCTCAAAGATGGCAGCACCCTCAGCTTCACATACCTGCCTCTGGAGTCCCCCAGTCCCCTCAGCCCCCAAGCTCCCCAGGGCTGCTCGAGGATCAGGTAACCAGGGCCAGCCGAGGCTTGTGCTGCCAGCAGTGGCAGCAGCAGAGGTGTGATGGGGACATCACCTTCCCCTGATTGTGGGGTCACCTTCTGCCCTTGAGGGCTCCTGGACTGTGAGAGGGGGCAGGCCGGGCTGAGGGACCCCCTCCCCCCCTCCAATGCATGAATTTTCATGCACTGTGCCTCTAGTTATTCATAATTCTTCTACAGGGAGATTGTCTATTCTTTCCCAGGTCCTATTCAATCATGTACTTATATCAGTAGGTACTCATGCATATTTATGTTGTACTGTGGGTCGTAATCCAATAGCATTTTGTTTATGTGTTGTGTTGCTCAGATTGTCCCCGCTCTGCCATTGGGATCTCCTTCAGTGGCTCCTGATTCCCTTTGACATACTCCCATCACTAGGTAGAGATTTGGTTGACTTGTTTGAACTTCCTTCTTTCTGGCATTGCACAATGTTCCAGGCCTTTCTGTAGGTTTCCTGTCCCAGCTCTGGAAGCATCGCTTTCCCCATGGAGCTTTGGTTCCTTTTAACGGAGAATGAATGGTCTTAGAAACTAGGACCCGTGTGATCGGCGTGCTTATTGCTCCTAGGGTGTCATGGCTCCTATGTGCTCTCTGCTGACAGAGCAAGGATATATTGGTGACTGTTTACCCAGGCGCACACATCTGTCTATAAATAGTTCTATACGTAAACGTTACGCCCTCTCCCAACCATATCTATAGTAAGCTAAGCATTAGGTCACACCAGTGTCTCTAATTCTAATCCATGGCCACCCCCTCCCCTTGCATTTGTTATATATTTGTAGAGTTACTTCAACAATGAAGACATTTTGGAATGGGAGGTGTGAGAAAAAACAAAAAGGATAAAAAGCGCAGGGGCACCAGAGACTAAGGCAAACTGAACACTCAAGAACCTGTGCTCTGTTAGTGGCTACAGTTGCTCAATGTCCCGAGGGAAAGGCCATGTAGCGGAGTGAGCTTGCATCTTGGCTTCACTGGTTTCTGCTTCACTGGAACTTAGGCTTCTGTGGGGAAGTATATACATCCATGTCTCTTAGCTTTCTTATCTATAATAGAGGAAACTACAGCACTTTACTCATAGGAGGGGGAGGGTTAAACGAGTTAACACAAACAGCACACTTAGAACTGTGCCAGGCTCGCGATTTGTTAGGAGCTAATGGTACTTTGCACCCTATGGGATAAATCTATTATTATTTCAGTTTTTCAGATGAAACAGCAGGCATGGGTGTATTATAACCTGTTCAAGGTCTCACAGGTAGTAATTTTCAGACACCCCCCCCCCCCCTTCCCCCATAATATGTGCCCTTAAAAGGGTTTCTGAGCAGCTCTATATCTTTTTATAAAAACGAAGCTATGAAATGCTACTCTATAAATCTAAAGGGAAGGTTAACTACTGAAAAGAAGACTGGGAGACACTTGGAATGTTCTCAAGGTCAGGAATATTGTGCTGCTCATTAATAGGGGCCATTCTCAAATGATCAGTGCGTCAATGCCCCAGAAGGACTCATCTAGGGGAGACCGGCCTTCTCAATGCTCCTGCTGTCACCTTAAGCCAGTGGAGGCCAAGAGCACTCCCAACAAGGAAATGGTAGGGGTTAAAGGTCAGTCCTGCCTTCTCTGTGCCTCTGGCTGCCTGATGCAAGAAGACTCACATCATTCGGGATTCCTGAACGCTTTACCTGCTGTGAGCTCTGGGGAGTGGGACCCCGGGTCACGATTCATGGAGTGTGATGTTGGTGCAGGAAGTACCTGGGGAAAGTGAAAAGGGAGGAGGTTTGTGGGGAGCACTCATAGACGTTTATCTACTAAAGTAAAATAAATGACAGTTTTACACCCTATATTTATGTCCTTGTTCCACTTGGTAATCTACTTCCCTTTAAACACGAGCCCAGGCCTAGGCGTCAGCATCTGTGGCTCTTCCAGCGTGACCCTGGGTGCCTCCGCCGGGTGGATTCTGAAAGGGAAAGCAGCCAGCTGCTTCCCTCCTTTCCTGACCAGCATGTCAGCTTTATTTTCCCCCCCAGTCACCTCTCCTAGCATCGATCAATCATATGAGCTGAGGGAATCTTAAGCATCTTCTAAAGTCATTGGAAAAATATGCATGCAGGACCTCACTCCGTCGCAAGCGTTTTGCTTGTCACAAGGTGCAGCAGGAAGCCAGGGAGAGGCAGTCCTCCTCAGGAAGCCTGCAGGCCACGGACTCGGGGCCTGTACCTGCAAGGCACTGTGCTCTGTGTGTATTACCGCAGTTTAGTCTCACAGAAGTAGCTGCGATGACTCTTCTTTTTCTTTTTTTTTTTTTCCTCAGATGAAGAAACTGAGGATTGCCCAAAGCCATACAACTACAAATGGGCAGAGCTGGGCCGTGAATGCAGGCCTGCTGAATGCCACACACTTATCCACACATGCATATATTCTCTCTCTCTCTCTCTCTCTCTCTCTCTCTCTCTCTCTCTCTCTCTCTCTCTTTCTCTCTCTCTCTCTCTCTCTCATACATAACTCTCACCCCACAGCTGGCGTGTTTGTGGATGGAAGATATCAGTTCTGTAGCTTCTACTGAATACTCTGGTTTGCAAATAGAATTCTCTGAAGCACAACCTTAGCCAAATTGTTGTAGACAGCTGGGTGAGGACAGCTGAGACAGAGAAATGTGGCCGGAAGCGCTGGGGTTGGCTGGGCCGGGTGTGCAGTGAGGTGGCTCCAAGGAGAGGAAGCGGTGATGGGCCAAGGTGACAGCGACTGACAGATTAGATCACCCAGACCCCAGACCACGGTGGGAGGCCTTACACATCCCAGGACACACTGTCTGCATCGGGTTATGCAAATGCAATTGGGACATAAAAATGGATTTCTTTGCCCCTATCATTCAAGTGACTATTCAAATAAATTAAAAATCTTCCTCCCCTTGAAGTATGTCTGACATAATGAAGTAGAATGTCCTTAGGGTTAAGAATCAAAAGACCTGAATTCTTGTTCAGATATGCACCCACTAGTTCAGTTATGTGATCTTTTGCAAGTCCCTTTTCTGATCCCATTCTACATTTTCTCTTTTCTAAAACAAGGGAGTTGGACTACTGACCCCTGAGGACTTTTGAAGTCCCAATCTGCTCCAGGAATGTGGTTTATTGAGACCCTGCATTGTGCCTAGTTCTGCAATAAGCAATTTTAAAGTTTAGGGGCAGTTAGGAGGCACGTTTGTGGCCCTTTGGGTCTGTCTGTCCAGTGCAGTACCTACCAATCACAGGTGGCGATGGGGCACTTGAAATGTGGCTGTGGTGACTGATTCATAACTTCTTTCCACTGTAATTAAATTAAGAGACCGATACTGTATTCATTAACTGGAAACACTCATTTTTGAAACAATGTAGAGATATGAGTCTTTTCAGTGGTAAATTTTGTGCAATCTACATACAGATCGAGTGTTTTTTATGAAAATTTAGCATCTAAATTGGGATGTGCTGCAAATGTAAAGTGCCCCATACTTAGGACAATATTAAAAAAAAAGGATGAAAAGTATCTTATTAATAACTTTCATCTTGATTACATATTGAAAGGACAATATTTTGGATACACTGGCTTGAATCAAATATATCAAAATTAATTTAATCAATCTGCATTTGCTTCTTTAAGGTGACTATGCATGAGTCTTTGGCACAGCTAGGCATCATTTTAGGTAAATGGAGATAGTTTGGAGGGACATGTTGAGTCCTGAATCTTACTCAAGGCCACAGATGGTACAGTCTGCTCCTCAGCACCAGGGATTCCCTGTTCCTTAACTAACCCCAGTGCCTGAGCCCAGGCAGGTGAAGGCGAGTGGCCTCGGGGTAGTGTGCAGAAGCCTAGCAGGCATATCTGATACCAGGTACCAGGGTTAACAACCTACTTAGGGGCATGAATGGATCGGCACGAGGGTGGGGCCTGCACCTATGAACACAGGGCAAACAGGTGGTCAGGTTAGGAGTCAGAGGTGACCAGCAGCACAGATTTCTGATTTCTGGAGAGCAAAACCTTCTTTAAAGTTGGAAACTGATGATGAGGAGGGTGAAGAGCTGGAGCTAAGGTGGAGGAGGGAACATGCAAGACCTGAAAAGCCTCTCGGGTGGCTGACCGGCTGGAGTGGGGGCTAGTGGCCACAGGAAGGGGTGTCTGGTTTGCCACAGGGATGGAAAGATGTGGAGTGACTGGGCCGACGGAGAAGAGACTAAGAGCTGGCGACACATCAGATGCTGGACTTGAGGAGGCTCATAGATAAACCATACGCAAAACAAAAGTCTCTCCGATGCTGGTGCTGAGACCTCCGGGATTCCACCCCCGTGTTTATAACATGGGAACAGTCTCACCAGTGTGGGGACTTTAAGATAAAGGCAACTGAAAAGTCCAAGTCAGCGTGCCACTTTTTTTTGTTTGTTTGTTTCATCCTAACTTTAGGCTTCTCTTGTCCCTCTAATAGTCAGCAACCATAAACTGCATGAACAGAAGCAATATTCTCAGGTGACAAGGCTTAGGGACCAGACACATTAACCTAGAATGAGTCAGTAAGTGAAAATAAGCAGACTTCCCTGAATGACACACAGGCATTTTATTCACTTGTCTTGGGGAAAATGCAGTGAGGAGGAGCACACGGATCCTGGGAATTTGCTTGGCTTCCTGGCGTAGAGCAAGGACAGCAGAAACCTCCTCTTCCTTGTGGAGTGTCAAAGTCTTTAGAAAGAGAGTGCGCCCATATATCCCCCCCCCCCATATGTTTTCCCAATAGTCTTCTATGATTATTCTAAATATCTGCAACCGATCCTACAGAATAAAGAACAAGACAAAAGCGCAACTGTGTCTGGCCCAGAACTTTCCACCTTTTCATTCTCTTCTGGAGGTAACAGAGCCTGGGTCCCTCAACGTGGGCTTTCGTTGTTCCGGGTGGCACCCTGCAAGTCAAACCCGCAATGCACCCCGCGGGGACTTTGCTTACACCGCCTGGGCCAGGCCTGGGGGAGGAGGGCGCTGGAGCAGTGGGGGTGCTCCTCAGGTCCTGGCAAAGGCGCTCTGCACATCCGGGTGGGCTCTGGTCGGAGCATGGTCCCCCGGTCGGTTCAGGAGTTTGATGAGTGGGGAGCAGGGCAGCTCCTGGGGCTTCTTCCCTCTCCCACCTGCAGACACTCGCACCGCGTGGGCAGGAGGGGTGCAGTCAGGTAGAGATCCACAGCCTGGCTCGCGGGCCGGCAGCGCCCCAGCACCCCTCCCAGGTAGCGATGACCTCAGCGCTCCACCTGCGCCGCGGCCCGCCACGCCCTCCCCCGCGCTGACCACGCCCTCCCCCGCGCTGGCCACGCCCCCAACACGCGCCGCCAGCTGACACCCCGCCCCTCCCGTCACGTGACGACTCCGCCCTCTCCGCGCTCTCCGATTGGTTCTCCGGGCGGAGGGGGTGGGTCTCAGCCGACAGCACTGCCCCGCAACGCGGCTGCAGTTTTCAAACCTCAACTGTAGGCTCCGGTCCCATCTCCGCCGCCGCCGCCGCCGCCCGGAGCCACCTCACAAGGGGTCGGGTCACCGCCGGGGGCCGTGGGGCGAAGAACACAGGCGGGTCCTGCCCGCGGAGCTGTCGGAGCCTCGCCGAGTGGCGCTGAGACCGTCCTGCCGTGGCCGCCGGCGCGGGGCGGACGGGAGACCCTCGGAGGGGCCGCCCCGAGAGGACCCGCCGCGGCCCAAAAGGTCAGTGTCCCCTCCCCGCGCGCCCGCGTCCTGCCGGGGTTCGGGGTGTCCTGGGGGCGGCGACCCATTCCGCAGAGCCAGCCCCCCTCGGCCTCCGGGGCCGAGACCCCACAGGGGGAGGAGCCCCGAGGAGAGGCCGGGGCGCGTGGGCGGGCCGGTGGGCGGACCCGGAGCCCCGACCCCGACCCCGACCCCGACCCGGACCCCCGACCCCCGACCCCCGGCCGGCGGAGGAGGGTCCTGACCGCCGCTCCTCAGGTGGCTTCTCTGCCCTGGCCAGTCGCCGCCTTCGGGGGGCGTCCTGCGTCCCCGGCCCCCTCTGTCCTGCGTGGGGTAGGGGGTCCCCCCAGCACCCCCTGGCCCGGGAGCTGGTGCGCGCGCGTCCGTGTCGGTGCCCATGCCGGCCGGGCTCCCCCGGGCCACCCGCGCCCCGCGGGGCCGCCCTCTCCCCGGCCAGTCCCGGCCCCGCCGAGCCGACGTGGTCCCTCCGGGCCCCGCCGGGTTCGCGGCCGCGACGTGGGCTCGGGCTCGGGAGCGCTCACATGTGGACGCGGGGCGCGCCCTGCCCCCAGCGGCCGCGGTCCGTCCGGAGAAGGCCGTGCTCCTCCGGCGGGGGGGCATCTCTCCAGCCGCGGCCCGGGCGGCTTCCCGGGACCTGGGATCTGACTTTGTTCCGGCGCCATGTAAGCCGCCGGGCGCCCGTGACCCGGACGCACGCTGTGTGGCCGCGTGATGGCCACGCTTTTGACATTTGTCCGGCTCGCTCTGGGGTTTGGTGTGGGAAGAAGTCAGCCCTGGGTTTGAATCCCCCCCTCCACCCCGGAGGGAGGAGGGCTGTGGAGACGGCTGCTGGCTGATTAGTTCTTGGGAGTGGGGGGGAATGCATGGAGTTGTGATGAGATTAGAGGCATCCCGACTTTGAGTTGCATATGGAAATTAAGAGAAAAAGAAGAGCTTTGAAAACCCAGTGTCAGTATTAGGCCCGTGGATCCCATTTCCCCGGCTGCTTTGCCGGCGCAGATGTTGACATCTGGGCACCAGCGATACGCGGTGTCCGCGGGGAGGCCCGGCGGGTGCGGCCCCTTTAAATTCTTGGGTCTGGGACCCGGCGCCCGCCGGACGGAGGACCGGCCCCGGACAGCAGGCGGAATCACGGAACCGGCGGCACGATTCTACACCTTCCCATTGATCAGCCTTTTACAGCTCCATCTGAACGGCCCAGAAACAGTTCTCATCGGCCTCTCAGATGCTTGTTTTGTGACTGTGGAGCCACAGCACTGTGTGTGTGTTTTTAAAAGGCCGGCCATGGGAACAGTGTGCTCCCCCCCCCCCCTTCGTTCTCTTCTGAGCCGATGTTGCATTAAAAAAAAAAATTTCCGATATTTTAAGAAATGGAGTTCTTATCAGTAGCTGCGTTATTTTTGAGATACATACACATTTTAGGTATATTTTTTAAATGATGGGATTGAAGTGAAATATACTTACATGGCAGCATACTTGAATTTTAAAAGTAAGATTTGTGTGATAACTTGAAGGCCTTTTTGTGTGCACACAGTATGGTTGCCATTTCTCTTGGGCTCGTGGAATAATGAGTTATAGTTTGGTTAAGATAGAATCAGTTTTTAAGGAAAGTTGAGGCTTGACTAATTGATCACTGTCAGCACACTAATAACAAGGCTGAAGAAGATACAGGCATTTGTGGTTGCTTCTAATCAAACGAATTTATTTTTAAGCTTGTACTAACAGTGTTTTACCACTAAGTAAAAGAATTTTAACAGCTGTTTGATAATTATGAGAGAATTTCCTTATCAAAATTTTCCTGTTTTAATATTTGAGCCCAATTTAAAACCCAGGAATCAAGGAAATCCATTGCTAACACTTTCACTTAATCATAAAATTGTCATGATATTGCAATAGATTGTATTGTAGAGTATATTTCCTGTGTATAAAATGTGCAGTCAATAGTGCTTTTAGATTTTCTGCTTTTAAAGGATTTTGCTTGATTCTTAATTTTTTAAAGAATTATTTTGCATCCTAAGGGTATTGATTGTGTCGGAAACATTAACAGTAATTTATGTACTTCCTTTTCACTTGGGAAAACTTTAAATATTTTAGTTTTCCACAGTGTGAATAACAAAATTCAATGATGTAACTTTAAGTGGTATATATTTTATGTAGACTATAATTAAAGCACATTTCTTTAAATATTTTAATTAACAAATTTACTTATAAATTTAAATTACTCATTTTTATTTAAATACGTTGTGAAAAATGCAATTTTCAAGATATATTTTGTTAATTTTTTTCTTTCATTTATTTACACTTTTTTTCTCCCAAATACATTTACCCTTGAATTTTAACATCTAAACTGGTCAGTTTCTTTTAATATTTATATGCAGCATAGGTATTTTGGTGCACCCCTGACTTTTTGCAACTTCTTCCCCAAAAGAGGGCGAAGTAATACTTTAATCACTTAAAAATTTTATATTAATAGGTGGTAGTGTCATCTTTAATCCTCAAATGATCATATTCCATTTGGCATTGGAATAGTTATGGAATAAACTACTTCAGGAATACTATAAGTAAGCAGTATTTTTTTTTTACAACAGAAACTTAATTTTTCATCTGATGAATGGCAAGCAGTGTGTGTGTGTTGGCCCACTACATTTCCGTTTTGCAAAATCTTCCTATACTATTTCACAATTATAGGTTTGATTCTTCTGAAAGTTGAAGAGATGGCACCAGGCCTTACTGTGCTGGCACAGGATCAGGCCTGCGGTCCTTACTGGGGACTTCAGCCCTTGGGTAGTGTATACAATAGACTGCTTGAACTAGAGTCAGCTAACTGGCTTGCTATTATGATTCTCAAATGATTAAATTCTTGAATTATTCTTTATATTCAATTAAAAAACCCCCAAAATATGTTAGTAGAATACATAAGGAATATAGTGTCTTGAAATTGGAAATCATCCTTATTCTTATGTCTACTGCATTACATTTACTTCTAATCAATGACTAATTAAAAATGGAGCTCTCTGCCACTCTAGCAGAAAGATCCGTGTTTATTTGGACGGATGCTGGATAAACAGATCTCCAGTTTCTCTGATTCCTAAGGAAAACTTTGTAGCTGTAAAAGCCCATGCAGAAAGGAGTTGTTTCCTCATAATCTTGTGCCTCACTTTGCTTTCCATTGCCATTCATATTTATTTCAGGAAAATCTAGATTGAGCAGTCCTTACCAGGGCAGTGTCTGAATTAATTTCCTGATTGAGGTAGCTCTTAAAATGTTATCTTAGCTGAAGTAGATATTTACATGAAACCAGGTGGCCACCTAGTCTGGAAAGGCAGGAAAATACAAAATAAATGGTCTGTTGGTATTACAGTACAATATCTGATGAAATGATCTTATCTAAATTTCCATATTTTGTGGCCATCTTGTTTAGAATTGAAATTCTCTAGTAGCAATTTAAAACATCTTATTTTATTTAGCCAAATACCAAATTAAGCAGAGACTAGCTGCATTTAGAGCTCCAATACTATTAATTTCAAGATATATCTCAAGTTCTGCACAACTCTTGATGATTTGAGATGTATCTAAAAATGCTTTTTTTTTTCATAAATCTTATAATTCAGTTCATCAAACATTTTGAAAATTCCTACCAGGTGCCAGACACCATGCTGCGAGTTTAACACAAAAGTAAGTGGTTATTGCCCTTTAGACACTAAACATAATTGAAATCTAACATGTTAGGTATTGAGGTAGAGATATGTTAAGGGTCCTGTTTGAAGCATAAAGGAGAGGCACTTAATCCAACTTTTTTGGGTTTTAACAATGTCAAAGCTTCCCAGAGAGGGGGGAGGTCACATTTTATGTTGAAATGTGAAGGATGCATAAGGAAAGTTAGCCATTTAAGGAAAGGTAAAAGGCTGTTTCAGGCAGGGAAGTATAACAGAGATGTGGAGCCACACTCTGAGACATGAGTGTGGCAGGAAATGAAGCTAGTGCACCTGCTCAGCCTCTGTGTCATGTGTCAGGACTCGATCGCTTGTAGGTGCTGGGAAGCTAATGAAGAGATCAAAGCAGGCCATTTAGTTCTCTAGGAGTTCTCATTTATTGTAGAAATAGTCTAGTTCTATGAAACATTTTTGTTTGATAAGTTTGGAATGAATATTATGATGAATATTTTTAAAATAGAGCTATTTAGAGACTTATAGGAATTGTCTTACTTTGATCACATCACACTTGCTTTCTCCTTTTAAAGCAAGGTAAGGCTCAGATGAAGTCTAACATTTCCTTCTGTGCCTTCCCTCCCTGATCCATATCTGAATGTGCATTGTAATTATTAAAATGGGGATAATGAAAAAAAAATCTTTGGAAATAGGTTTGAGAAATGCACAGAAAACACTGAGGTCTTAAAAAACCGGAGTAGGAATGGCTCTTGAACTTCTAGCCAAGTAAACCCATAATCATGTATAAAAAGTTGTGTTTTGCTGTTGCAAATGTGTTTCTGCACATAGAATTCAGTCAGAGATATATACCAGCACATCTATCTGTTTTACCCAAAGGTATTTATTAATCTTTTATTAATTGTTAAAGTAGAATCTGCTTAGTGTAAATAACTTAAACACCGGAAGGTATAAATAGTGCCATAATCCCACCACCCAAAGATAACTACTGTTAACATTTTGCCATTGTTTTCCAGTCTTCTGCTATTTGCTTTTGTATTTTCCCACAAAATTATCATATTGTTTATAAAGTTTTATGTCTTCCTTTTTTCACTTTATAATTTGAGTATAAAAGATTCTTTAAAAGCACAATTTTTGAGTATATAATATCCTATTATTTAGGTGTATTTAACCATTTCCTATTGTTGGACTTTGGAGTTCATTCATTCCACTTGTTTCTTTTTTCCCCTCACAATTATAAAGCTTCATTGAATATATATTTTTTTACTACCTCTAAGATCCATATTGATATTTTTTAAACTTGAGAGCAGAAAATACTTATTTGTATATCTTAATAATTCAACCAAATTCCTTATGAATAGATTACTTTGAAGTTGATATATTACAGCATGAAATAGCCATCTTAGATTCTAGAATTTAGATCAGGTGCACATTCTAGACTCAGGACCCTGTATTCTGTCTCTGTGATTGAATGTGATATGTTCTTGTCCTCCTGTTTCCCAAGTCCTGACTGTGGGGAATGTAGCTAAGTTGTATCCATGATACAGGTACATGTTTTTTTTCTCTGTGTGTGTGTGTGTGTGTATGGCATAAATGTGATCATAAGTGTGCATACTCATGGACTTTTAAAAATTATTTTTAAAATTTTATTTTTAAACTAGAGTTTACATTCAGTATTATTTTGTATGTTTTAGGTGTATAGTATAGTGGTTAGAAAATCATATACTTTACAGAGTACTTCCCCAATACTTCCAGTACCCACCTGTACCATCCATAGTTATTACAATATTATTGACTGTTATTCTCTATGCTGTACTTGACTTCCTCATGACTGTTTTGTAACTACCACTTAGTACTTCTTCATCTCTTCACTTTTCTCACATGGTTCCCCAACCCCGCTCCTCTATGGCAATCAGCAGTCTGTTCTTCATACCTTTGAGTCTGTTTTAGTTTTGTTTGTTTCTTTTGTTCTTTAGATTTCACAGAGACTTAAAAAAATTTTTTTTTATTAATTTCAGAGAGGAAGGGAGAGGGAGAGAGAGATAGAGACATCAATGATGAGAGAAAAGCACTGTTTGACTGCCTCCTGCATGTCCCCAACTGGGGTTCAAGCATGTAACCTGGGCATGTGCGCTTGAACCTGGCACCCTTCAGTCCACGGGTCGATGCTCTAGCCACTGAGCCAGACTGGCTAGGACCCACATAGACTTTTAAATTTAGAAAAAAATTTGTAAAAATATGGTGACTTAAATAGGTTGAGCATAGGAATTGATAATTATCGACTTTTTAAGAAAGGAATATGTATCTGTGAAATTCAGTGTTATCAGAACTAAAAAAACAACACAAATAGTTTATTAAAACAGAATTTAAAAAGACAGAATTCTAAGAATCAAGTTTAAGCTAACTTGGGGTGAGAGTTTTGTATAGGAAACGATACTCAACAATGGCAGAGACTGTATAGAGACTATCTTTGGCTAGAATATTAACAATATATATGTATTGGACAATCATGATACAGTCTCAGGACTGGCACTGTACCGATGTCATTCTACATGAGTTCATCATATTTTAATTTTTAATCTTTAGAGCTATGTAAGATAAATTCTGTTACTGTCCGTACTTTAGAAGCAGCAGGATTGAAACATTCCTCACTAGTAATCAGAAATACAAAATAAATTACCAAGTTCCTTTTCACCTTCATTATACCAGAATCGCCACAACTGAAACTTCAAATAGGGCAAATGTTGGCAAAGAAATGGTAAGCCCTCCCACCCAGTGGCAGTGGGAATGCAAATGAGGTATGCAAAGAAGGGATTTCTTCAGCTGGGTCTGTGATGTCTCATTTATCAATTTAAACACAATATGGCAAAATAATAATGTTGAAGAGCAAGTGTTGTGATGTTTATTGGAAATACTTATTTCTTATTTTTAAAAGAAGTTGTATTAACACAGTTTACCAGGCTGCCATGATAAAGTTTGGCAGGTTGAGTGATTTAAGCAACATGAATGTATTGTCTCCACAGTTCTGGAGAGAAGAGGCTTGAGCTCAGTGTGGACAGGGCTCTGTCTTCTGAGGCCTTTCTGTTTGGTTTCCCATGGCGCCTCCCTGTGTGCTCACAGGTTCTTCCCTCTGTGCATCTGTGTCCTGACTCCTCTGTGTCCCACTGGGTGGGGCCCCCCTAATGATCTCATGTTAGCTTAGCCTCCTTGTCAAAGGCCCGACTCCAAGCACAGTACTTTCTGAGGTCCTGGGGGTTAGGAGCTCAACATCTGAATTTTGAGGGGAGCATAATTCAGCCCATAACAGTAATAACAAAGTTAAATAATCAAGCTAAGATCTCATTGCTGGTGTGAGGGATAAATGGGATTCAAACTCAGATGTGATTAAGTCCAAATGTTATTTCAGAATGCTATGCTGCTGCCCTTAGACTACTAGTGGTGTACCCCCAAACCAGCTAATGTTTGTTTTCCCAAAGACCAAGAGAATGAGAGAAAAAATGTCTGACTTAAGAATAAAACTGAGAAAATATAGAAGTTGAAAACACCTCAATCACACTGCTTCTTTGCTAAAGCTGAATGTAGCTGGCATTTGCATCTAGGAAGGTAAAGAAACAGTACATGTCAAATAAGAAATAAGGAGAGGAAAAATGTGGCAGAGAAAGGACAAAAGCCTAGGAGGTTATTATAGAGGGTGTTAGGAGAATAATACTGCTTTTATTAGATAGGCATAGCAGAAAGTGAGAAGTATCTTAAAATATATAGTCTGCTGTTGTGTGAGATCCATTACTATGAAATAGTAGCTGTGATGTTAAAACTGAATACATGTAAATACCACAAAATTCTAGGTAAATCTGAACTTCAGATGTAGATGAGAACTCCAGTATGGTCAGCCACTCATCCAACAAAATTATAGAGCTCTTCTTACATGCAAGCTCTGTGCCTGATGCTGCCAAGAAAAGACACTCTTAAACGACCTATGAAAGTTTCTGAATTTAGTATTGAATTGTAGAGTCTATGAAACAAATTCTGCTTCTTATAGTCATTCAGATGTCAGTAATAAACGCACAAAAGGTGAATTCACCACCAAGTTTGTTTGGCCATGTGAAATTAAATTTAAAAACAATAATACTTACTTAGCTATGATAAATTACCTTGTTTTATGAAGATAACTTAAAAAAAATGAGAGTTTCAAAATGAAATTGAGTGATTGCTTGTATTAAATTAATAAATTTTTAAAAATAATTGATTTCAGAAAGGAAGGAAGAGGGAGAAAGACAGAAACATCAGTGATGAGAGAGAATCATAGATCAGCTGCACGCCCACTACTGGGAACTGAGCCCACAACCAGAATTGAACCCAGGACCCTTCAGTCTGCAGGCTAACGCTCTATCCACTGAGCCAAACCAGCTAGGGCTACAGGTTGTTTTTTTGTTTTGTTTTGTTTTACAGTAGTTTTATTCTGAATGAAGTCAGTAACATAGTTCAAGTTCCATACCAGTTTCTGTGTGTGCATTTTTTTCTTGGTGGGAAGAATGTGCTCTTTAAATCTTTTTGGTTGCTTATAGCTATATTTGGAGCTGATAATGTAATGCACATCCTGTCTGAGATATCATTTTTTCCCCTGAGCTACACTGAAGTTATATCCTGTCTCTTCTCTTTTTTTAAAAAAAATAGGTAAGAAGAAGTGACTGAAAAAGCATATCTGGACGCCATCCAACATGTCGAGGAGAAGATTTGATTGCCGAAGTGTTTCAGGCTTGCTAACTACAACTCCTCAAACACCAATGAAAATGGAAAACTTTAATAATTTTTATACACTGACATCTAAAGAGCTAGGAAGGTAAGAAAATTGTGTGATATGTATGCCGTTTAAATTCACAGTTTGGATTTGTGTGTGTCTGGTTACATAAAACTCAGTCATTATTTATCAGGGATTAGAAGGAAAAGACATCATCTCTGTGTTACCATACAGGTCCCGGTTTACTGGTGGCAGGGTTAGTGAGCAGTGATGTCTGCTGTGTCCCCCAACTTAGGTTGTCAGCTGAGGGGACCATGGCAGCAGCAGCTCAGCCTCTTGACCTCAGTGAAATGACTGTCCCTCTTGGTGCTGTAGATCATCTGAGAAATGGGGTGAAGATAACTGTAAATCTTATATGGTGGTCGTGAGGACTACGTTAGTTAATATTTATAAAACACTTAGTAGTGCTAGATAAGTTTTTGTAAAAAAAAAAAAAAAAAGAAAATTCCTAGGATATTGTGTTTGGGCTTTAAAAATGATGTTTAGATTCTCCCCTTCTAAATTAAACACACAAAAAAAATTAACTCATATTTGATATTAGAATTCTGTATAAAAAAGAATGTATGTTCTATCAGTAAAACCTGTACTTACACTAATACTAATCTGTTTTGACTTAACCAAGGTGTAAATTCCTTAATGATCTGAGATTATAAGACCATTAGTGTATTATTTTAACATTTATCCAAATTATAAAAGACATACCAAGGTATTTAAGTTATATATTCAGCATCTGTTGAGCTTTAAAGCACTTAGCAAAGGGTGAGAAAATGGTTCTGTCCTCAGTGTGATTTTAGCTCTGGCGGCAGTGTTTTGGCTTCTGTTAAAATGGTTTACTAGTCTGTATTTGCATTGATAAATTTACAATAAAATAGTGCAATTGGTTTTTACTTAATTTCAATATGAAAACAAAAATTGATGGAATCATGTTCCAGATGGACATCGGGTGCCGTCTTTGTTTTGCAAAGTGAGGATGCTATCTCCGTCAGCAGACTAAGAACTACATGTTTCACATTTCATACTTCTGGCATATTTACTTAATTATATGTTAAACTATATGAGTCCTTCAGTGGTGTATTAAAAGATATAGTTTTTAAAACCTTTCAGAATGTTTTAAAAAATGGTTTTGCTCTGAAGCTATAATGATTTCTCTGCATTGTCGCAGGGAAGCACACGTTTTCTTGTGGTGACTTATATCTCATATGACAGAGTCATAGAACCCTTGCATGGGAAGGACCTTGGTGGTCAGTTAATCTCCTAATGTAATTTTTTATGCAGCACAGCAGGCTTTTCTATGATTTTCTTGACAAGCTGTTTACACAGCTTCAATGTGACTGCTTCAGTGATGGGGAACTCAGAACCTCAGAAGACCTGTTCCTTTTTGTGAGCACTTCCTGGGCACACTGGTTCTGCTTTCTCTGTCCGCATCTACAGGAGGCACGGTTCCCTTTGCAGCTGCTTATCATGTCCCTGTGAAAAGCCTCCAGAGATATGACTCTGGCCAAGCACTGCCGGTTTCCTTAGAGGCTCATCTTAGACCTCAGCTCCAGATAGCCTGATTCTGAACTACTTGTTTTTTTCATTGTTCGTCTGATAATAAGGAGACTTGGGCTGCACATAGTATTGTCAGTATCTTACCATCTACAATAGAAAACAACTTTACTTGAGGAGGCCTAAGATTCCGTTAGGAGTTTTCTTTCTTTTTTTTTTTTTTAGCAGCCATATAAAATATATGTCATATGGCATCCTTCAGTATATTTTGTAAAAACAGATGAAACTGGAAGTCAGTTGACCTATTTTTACTCTGAACCTAAAGTTGTCTAAAGTTGTGTGATCTACTTAGTTGTATGATTTCCTTTTCTTGAAGATGAGAGGGTGGACTAGATGTCTCCAATCTTCCTTCTGTTGCAAAAATCTTTGGAAACTTCTTTGAGCAGGTAACTCTGCTTTGAACAGTACATACAATAAAGGGCATTCTTTTCTGTTTTTCTGAGTTACTATTTTAATGAGTAAATGTACATACATTTATTAAATTAAATTCACAAAATAGGGGACTTAGGAGCTAGAAAGTCTATATAATTTATTTCTTTGATGAAAAATTAAACTTTGTAGAGGACAGTATTATTAATTCTCAATTGTTTTACAAATAAGATGCCATCAAAAAAAGCATGAACTTGAATCAGATCTACTCTTTAACATTTTAGAGCAAAAACTCTTGAAAGAATCTAATTAAAACAAATTCAGGTTTCTAATATTTCACCTTCTAATATCTTTATGAAAGAAACATAGCATTTTTTTAAGATTGATATGGTAAATATTGATATATCTTTTAAACCTTGATAAGTTGGAAATCATGACATTTCCTCTGCCAAGAACTTGTTTTAATTTTGTTGTTGTTAATTCTTACCCGAGGATATTTTTTTCCATCGATTGTGAATATTTTTTAAGAGAGACTGGAAGGGATGAAGGAGGAGGGTTAGAAAGGGAGGGAGAGAGAGATGTGAGAGAGACACCTAGATTGGTTGCCTTCTTCAGGTACCTCTAGGAGGCCTGGGGGTAGAACCTGCAACCTAGGTATGTGTCCTTGGCTGGAAATTGAACCATGACCACACAGGCCAGGACTAAGTTCTTTTAATATCATTACCAATTTTAATTAGGAATATAATCCTAATTAATAGAAATTAGCATAATAATCTTACTTCTTTAGCAAACTAAAATAACATGCAAATGTTAATAGTTCAATTTTGACTATTCTCAAAGCTCTTTGTGTTGTTCCTGTTTTTTAACACATTGGGTAAGTTTTTTCTACCCTCCCCCCAACTGAGGCAAGTTTCACAGGCCTCTGTGGTCAGAGGGTGAGGCCAATGCCGAAATAAACTAAACGTCAGCTTCCTCTGTGGTCGCCCTCCCCCTCCTCTCACATTTTATTGTCTATTCTAGAATGCAGAGGGGAGCTACTAGACCTTGTCGTTGCTGGGAAATCTAGTCAGATTTGCCTTTTTAGGGTATGAATTAATTACATATACTTGATGTGGGTTTTACATTTTCTTAGTTTTTGTTGTATTTGATGGAGGAATATTATGTATAGAAGTTTATTTTAATAGTTCTAAACCACAATTAACATTTTAGAATAGAAATCAAATACTTTTTTTTTTCTAAGTCTTATGATAAAAATACTAACCTTCTTTAATGATATGTAAATAATGTAGTGACTATAAGTAAAATTTTATTGGAATCTAAAATAAGCTTTAAAAAATGTAAATGCTTTAAGCACAGGATCCGAAATAGCACACTCTTTCGTATATAGTAGTGGCTTAACTTTTGCATTTATTCAACAAATATTTTAGTTTCTATTATGTGTTAGTTAGCTGATGGAGATTTTATAATTCTGTAGTAACTAGGACAGATAGGGTCTCTGCCTTCACTGGGCTTTTCCTTAGTAGTGAACACTGGCAAATAAATAATTATCAATATCATTCTGTCACCTTTGCTGACAACTAAACTTGCTTTAAAAAGCTATTTAGAATGCCTGAAACAATTTGATAAAAACTATTTAATTTTGTTATTTGTTTTTGAGAAAATCTTGGCTTATAGATACATTCATAAAATTATAGTTGAACTGAATTATGGCTATAAAATATGTGGACAATTTGCTTGGCCTACTATTTCTGTTTCCTAAATGGATTTCTTCATAAAACTTAAAATTTCCATTCTGTTTTAGATAAATTTTGTTTCTAAACCTAAGAAAGAATTGGCAGAAGTGTGTGAGTTGCACTTATTAAAAAAACAGCTGTCTTAAAAGGAGGAATTGTTTTGTAGTGGTTAGAACAGAAAGCCAGGGATTCACATTCCACAGTGTAATTCTTGGCACTCCGATCCCATGTATGACCTTTCATGAGTCATTTAATATTTGTCTGACTCAGTTTATTTGGTATAAAATCTATAAAATACAAGTGGTTTGAAAGAAAGTTAAGGAAATTATTAACTTTTTGTGTTCATTGAAATGCATCAATTTGTATTTTCTTACATATAGTAAGAAAATATCTTTTTTAAGTATTGTTCAGATTATTACAGATGTTCCTCTATTTTCCTCATAGCTGCCCTCCACCCAGTTCCCATCCCACTCCAACCCTTCTCCTCACCCCCCAACACTGACCTCATCCATAGGTATAAGCTCTTTGTTCAATCTCTTCCCACACTCTCCCCCAGCCCCTTCCCACTGAGAATTGTCAGTCTGCTCCGTTTCCATGCCCCTGATTCTATTACATTCATCAATTTGTTCTGTTCATCAGGTTTTTTATTCATTTGATTTTTAGATTCACTTGTTGATAGATATGTATTTGTTGTTCATAATTTTTATCTTTACCTTTTTCTTCTTCTTCCTCTTCTTAAAGAATACCCTTCAGCATTTCATATAATACTGGTTTGGCAGTAATGAACTCCTTTAGCTTTTTCTTATCTGTGAAGCTCTTTATCTGACCTTCAATTCTAAATGATAGCTTTGCTGGGTAGAGTAATCTTGGTTGTAGGTTTTTGCTATTCATCACTTTGAATATTTCTTGCCACTGCCTTCTGGCCTGCATAGGTTCTGTTGGGAAATCAGCTGACAGTCATATGGGTGCTCCCTTGTAGGTAACTAACTGTTTTTCTCTTGCTGCTTTTAAGATTCTGTCTTTCTCTTTTGCCCTTGGCATTTTAATTATGATGTGTCTAGGTGTATTCCTCTTGTTTGGGGTTCTCTGCTCTTCCTGGACTTGTAAGTCTATTTGTTTCACTAGGTAGGGGAAGTTTTCTGTAATTATTTCTTCAAATAGGTTTTCAGTATCTAGCTCTCTCTCTTCTTCTGGCACCCCCATAATTCGGATGTTGGTACACTTGAAATTGTCCCGGAGGCTCCTTACTCTATCTTCATATTTTTGGATTCTTTTTTCTTTTGCTTTTCCGGTCGGGTATTTTTTGCTTCTTCGTATTTCAAATCTTTGACTTGATTCTTGGGATCCTCTAGTCTGCTGTTGAATCTCTGTATATTATTCTTTATTTCAGTCATTGTATGCTTAATTTTGGATTGGTCCTTTTCCATATCCTTGAAGGTCTCACTAAATTTCTTGGAGGTTTCTAGAAGATTCTTGAGTAACCTTATAACCGTGGTTTTGAACTCTATATCCAGTATTTTGCTTTCTTCCATTTCTTTCATTTGTGACTTGTTTCTTTGTCTCCACATTTTGGCTGCTTCCCTGTGTTTGTTTCTATGTACTGAGTAGCTGCTAAGTCTCCTTGAGTTGATCGAGTGGCCGTGTGTGCTAGGTGTCCTATAGGGCCCAGTGGCTCAGCCTCCCCATTCACCTGAGGTGGACGCTCTTGGTACATCCCTTTGTGGACTGTGTGCACAGTCTTCTTGTAGTTAAGCCTTGATTGCTGTTAGTGCCACTGGGAGGAATTGATCTCCATGCCAATTGGCTGTGATGACCAGCTGTGTCTACACTGGAAGATCTGTTTTGTAGGAGACACCCTTATGGGGCAAGACTTGCTTCAGTGGAGCTTTGGTGCTCACTGAGTCTGCCCTTTGAGTGTGTTTCTTATGGATGTAATCTGGTATGGTCTCACACTGACCATTGGGTACACTGGCTCTTGGATTTTCAAGGAGGTACAGGGTCAGCCACTGCCTGAAGCCACCCAGTGGGAGTTACAGAGACATCTGCAGATTCCTCCTCTTTGTTTGAGGTTTGGAAGTGCCCCAATGAGGCCCAGCTGGGAAGCCAAGCAGGCTGCTGCTGCCGGGCCTTGGGCCTTCTTTTGGAAGCTCTGGGGCTCTCTGACTCAGCTGAAGTTTGACAGGTTGTAGGTGGAGAAAGGACAGGCCATTCATATGCAAAAGCCGCTGCACACAGCTGGGGTGAGGTTTTAAATTGGGTCGGGTGGGGTCTCTGGGAATCATCAGGGTGGAGCAAACAGCAATGGCTGCCAGTCAGCCCTGCACCGGAGAGGTCAGCCCTGTACTGGAGAGGTCCCCGGGTCTCTGCATACCACGGAACAATGATCACTGCGAGCACCTCTGAGAGAAAGCCTCCCCCATGTTCCTGTCCCGATGCCAGACAGTTCAGTTTCTCCCCGTATGTGTCTGGGTTCCCCAGAATCTCGCCCAGAATTGGAATTCAGAGCAAGCGGGAGCTTGTATCTCCCTCCCGACGAAAAGAGCAGCACATCCAGGTTCCAGCACTTCCCACACCTCCAACCTCTTACCAGTCTCATTGCACTTTCTCACCTCACTAGTTGTGGAACTTCCTCTTGGCTTTCCCGTGGTTCTGCCTTTTTTAATTAAAAAAAAAAAAAAATTCTTTATTGATTTCAGAGAGGAAGGGAGGAGGAGAGATAGAAACATCAATGATGAGAGAGAATCATTGATTGGCCGCCTCCCACACGTTTCCCCTTGGGGACTGAGCCCTCAACCCAGGTACATGCTCTTGACTGGAATCAAACCAGGGACCCAGTCTGCAGGTCAACACTATCCACTGAGCCAAGCCGGCTAGGGTGGTTCTGCCTTTTAGTTGTAATTTTGATGTGGTTATAAGAGGCAGCAAGTATAGGTGTTTACCTATGCCTCCATCTTCATTCTCCGACAAGAAAATATATTGTAGTTAAAATTAAGCATCCTCAAAGAATAAATGAAAAAGTTCTCTCAAAGAATCAGGTTTGTCCATGCAGATTTATTGAGTTGACATATCTTGAAAAATGTAGAAGAGGCAAATTTAGCTTAGTTACTTTTTTTGGCAATAGTAGCCAAAGTTTTTCAGTGTGATTTCCAGTGTATTTCATTGGCATCAATTTGGAGGAAGTTTGGGAAATAAAGAGGAGGAATCTTTGTCATCCTGGTCCTTGAGAACAGTACATAAAAGAAAATCAAATAATATATTTTGGCCCCACCCCAAACCCAAAGGCCAGATGAATTACAGAGCCTTCCTTGAGAAGCACGTGCATTCTGTGTTACAAGTATATGTAAGGGGAATTGGGACAAGAGGAGTGGTGAGTCACAGGTTACTCTCTGCAGGACCTTTATTTATACTTGACTTGTTAGTTCTAGAGAATAATTTTAATTGTAGGATAGAGCTCCTTAATTTTTAAAAAAAATATATTTTATTGATTTTTTTACAGAGAGAAAGGGAGAGAGATAGAGAGCTAGAAACGTCAATGAGAGAGAAACACCGACCAGCTGCTTCTTGCACACCCCCTACCGGGAATGTGCCCACAACCAATGTACATGCCCTTTACCGGAATCGAACCTGGGACCTTTCAGTCCGCAGACTGACGCTCTACCACTGAGCCAAACCGGTTTCGGCGAGCTACTTAATTTTGGATTTCTTGTCCTCAGGTTTAGAGGTTGTATGAATGGGCTTTGAACTCTGAAACCCCTCTGAAATTATATGAAAACTTTCTATTTAAGGGCACATGTACGTTTTTCTGGATAAGCAGTTAGTAGTTTTTATTAGTCACCTAAAGTAGTATTACTCAAAATAGCATCAGGTCTTTGGGTAACTAGATTTTTAGCAACTATAGGCTAAGAATATACAATTTGCCTCTGTCTTTAAATTTTGGCTGAGATGCTGAGCACTTGTATTGGAGAGAGCTAAACGCATACTTATTCCTAAAATGACACACATGACAGTAAGGGGTGTATTTGTACATAGCTGTTGATAACCATTAATTTCTTAGTAGAAAGGGAACTGCCTTTAGTTCTCTCCAAAGGACATATATACCTTTGATACCTGTTACAGGCTTCATAGACTACTGAGCAATACTAAGAGATTTACTGGTAATACAACTGACAAATTGTGATAGGAAGCTTCAAAGCTTGTTAAAAGTGGTGTTGAAAGGCAAAGTGATTGCACTAGTAAAATTAAATGTCAAGTACCAATTTTTGTGTTCGTCTTGATTGTATTTGAGGGAAAGCCTTTTTGATTAGAGTTAAAGCTATGAAGGGCCTGGTTTTTGGGAATAGATTAAGATACATAGCCTCTCTGGAGCCTGCAAAGCAGAGCAGCAGTCACTATAGGGTTGTGTGTATTAAACGTAATTTATGTGGCGAGTGTGGCGTGGAGTGGTATACAATGACCATGTTTGACCAGGGAAGAACAAGTGTAATTCTGTCATCCTACTGCGACTTTTGTCCTTTTTCTTTTTATGTGGTAATGCTAGACATTTTATAAAGTACATGCAGCCCTTTAAGAGAAAAAAGATAAATTTCATGGCATGATTTTTTGAAAAGGCTGATTCCGAGTTGGAGGTATAGCAGTGTTTGTGCTGTACTAATATTGTTCTTCATAGAAAGGTTAAAATTGCTTGTCCTTTCCTCCCCAGGGGAAAGTTCGCTGTGGTTAGACAGTGTATATCAAAATCAACCGGCCAGGAGTATGCTGCAAAGTTCCTAAAGAAGCGCAGGAGAGGCCAGGATTGCCGCGCAGAGATTCTGCACGAGATTGCCGTGCTTGAATTGGCCAGGTCCTGTCCCCACGTGATCAATCTCCATGAAGTCTATGAAAACACAAGTGAAATCATTTTGGTATTGGAATAGTAAGTATATACTCTAGTAAATTTAAGTAAATTTATAGTACCTCCTTCATTGGTGGGATAGGGTGACTTGAAGTATCAAGACAAGAATGATAAAGATATGACAAGATCTTGTTAGCATTCCTGCTGATAAGCTATTACAGGAACATAGATAGTTTATATTCATCTACTTTCACAAGGCTAAAGGAACAGCCCCACAGACACTAAAACTAATTAAATAGCAGAAGAGCCTAGGATACTAGCAGTATGATTTCATTGTTCATGCATCTTTGTGATTACATCCGTATGTCAGATTCTTCAGCTGACCTTTAAAAAGTTATCTACTTACATTGCATCTGCATGTTTGACTATGTGAAAAGTAGCTGACATTTTTTCAAAAACAGTTATGGAATTTCAGGCTTGGAGGATGAATACACAAAGGAACATCATTAGCTTTCGTAAAATCTTCTTTTTTCAATCATCTAAATCAGCATAGCCAACCTTTGGGACTTCACAGACCACCAGTTGGCGACTGCTAATCTAAATAGCAACAATAAAATGCATCAAAAGTTTTGACATATTAGGACTTAAACTTCAAATCTACAAAGAAGTTGAAAGAATTAACACTACTCTTCAGCTTGATTCACCAATTGTTGACATCTTGCCACATTAACCGAACCATTTAAAATTTGTGGGTGTATTGATAGTCCTTTACATGTCAAAGTATTCATCCAGTTTCTGCTAACTTCTGTAATCTTCTTAAGTTATCTGTTTTTTTTCTTTCTCCTTAACTCTGGCTCACTTTCTATTTCTGTGGCTCCACCTGTGTATCTCTTTTGTGGGGAAAATGGTAGTCCTACCACAGACATTGGTCAGCTTGCCAAACTGAAAGGAAGAGACAGTCTGATAGGCTGACATCATAATATTTGTTTGATCTTGTTACTGAAATAAGCAAACAAAAAAATGGAAGGATAGTTTCCCTGGTTATAAAAGTAATAACCTACTGTGTTAAATTTAGAAGATATAGAAAATGGATATCATGTAAACTATGTTTACTTTTATGGCATATTCCTATATTTAAAAATTATTCTTAATTTTCAGTCTATGCGTATTTACCTTTAGAAACAAATTGTAATCGATTGGGCATACTACATTGTAACCTTCTTTGTTCACTTAAGAATATATTATATATACTTTCATATGTATGATATAGTGTTTCTAAAACTGAATTTTAATTTAGCAAAGACTTTTGAAAATTGCCTTCATAGTCAACAAGAAGCCTCACATCTAGAAAGGCTGGATGTTGGCTAGATGTGGAACTGGTATTTGTTACTCATTAGAATAATGAAGAATATTTATTTAATATTCTTCACATATTTAATATTTATTTAATATTCTGACACATATTTATCATGTGTCAGACACTGATAATCTGTTTTGATCCTTGTTATATTCAGTAGTTTACAACTTATCTAACTTAATACTTGCAGCAACCCACTGAAATCGGATCGATAATTTTCAGTCATGTTACAGTATGAAAAACGGGCATATGTGCTAACCATCACATTAGTATTATGTGCAGTCTTTGCAGGAATACATAGGGTAGAGTTCACTACTATACATTTTAAAACAAACTAAATGTTTCATAATCAGATTGTCTTTACCAATGTAAAGCTAAGATAGATATTAATTTCTCATCAACATTCTGAGAGATGCAGAGGGGTGGGGATTGAGGTATGTATGGGGTATACATGATCCGAGCTTCACATGTGCTCCTTACCAGCTGCCCCACGGGGTTCTTTGGACTCTCCAACAAAATGCAAAGCAGCGCAGCCCTGCGGCCTCTGCCCGCGGGCACCTGGCTGCTGGCACACTCAGTGTAGAAGGCTCGATTGTGAGTTACATCAGCAGCATTAAGGGTCAATCCTCTGACTTTCAATGTGAGACTCAAATTTGTGACAAGCATTGATTTTTTTCTTATGGCTCCTAATACATTGACAAGCTATTCTTCTTGGCAGTCACTGAGATGTCTGAATTTCAGTTTCAGCTGCTCTGAAGCATGACTGCCTATTCCATCGTCCATCCATCCACCCACTAACCCATCCACTCACCCTTCATCCACCTACCCACCCATCCACTCACCCTTCATCCACCTACCCATCCACTCACCCTCCATCCATCCATCCATCCATTCATCCACCCATCCTCCATCCATCCATCCATGCATTCATTCATTCAACAAACATTTCTACATGTCAGACACTTCTCAGTGCTCTGGATATAGCAGTGAGGCAAAGAAATAAAAATAATAGTGGTTCCTAGAGTGAGTGAGTTCCTGCTTTATTACATAGAACTAGAGCAGGGGTCTTCAAACTACGGCCCGAGGGCCACATGCGGCCCGCAGAGGAGTCTGATCCTGCCTGCCAGGTTTTTTGGGCAGTGAGCGCAGCCGAGGTGTTTCAGTAGGAATTAGTAGTTCATATAGTCCGGCCCTCCAGCTCTCTGAGGAACCGTGATCTGGCCCCCACTTTAAAAAGTTTGAGGACCCCTGAACTAGAGGTGCATGAAGATTCGTGCAAGAATAGGCTTTCCTTCCCCTGGATGCTGGCACCTGGAACCCGGGCCTTCTCTCTGGCTACTGCCTTCTGCCTTCACGCGCTGTCCAGAGGCCCAGAGTGGCCGGGGTGGGGTGGAACACCTGCGTCGTCGCCATGGCGATGATACAAGTGGCCCGGCATGGCCACCTCCATCTTTGTCACGTCAATTTGCATATTCCATCTTTATTAGATAGGATATGCATTACTTGAGATATTCCCAAACATACCTTTTAAATTTGATGACTGACCATCTAGATTTTTTTTTTGCATGATGTTCTGACTGAGACCTTTTTATCTTAGTATTTAGAGGTAGTCCTCAAAAAAATAAAATCTGTTGTGTTAAGTGATATCTCTGTTTTACTGATGGGGAGCTCAAATAAGTGACTGGCCCTAAATTATATTGCTGTAAATAACAGATTTAGGATTTTAATTATGTGATTTCCAGATGTGGGGATTTTTCACTATTCCTTTGTCAACATTCTTTGGCTGTTCAATTCTTTAAAAATAAATAAACAAACAAATAAATATAAATAAAAGAATTGGGTTCTGGCTTTAAGTATTCTTTGTGAAGCTGCCAAGCAGGATGTTGGTGAAGAATATTGATTCTCACCCATTTTATACAGATTGAGATTCTGGTCCCTCAATTTACTGTGTGACCACGTACAGGATGCTTTATCCTCGTTGTACTTGTCTCTTCATCTGTAAAATGGAAATAATAGCCACCTACCTCACAAGGTTGTCATAAAGATCAAAATAGGTGATATTTGTAGTTAAATAAAAATGAGTAAAATGGAGGGGCAGCAGAACTGAGCTCCTAGTGTCAGCTATTATTTTTATTTCAGTGAAGGCAGTTATTCTTGAGTTCTAATGCAATTTAATTTGTTAAATATTCAAATATTAGTATCCATAATTTGAAATACTCTAGTCATCTACTTTATTTCTTAAAGATCCCTCCCACGCTCTTCTACTCTAAATGTGTATATATAGAGACTAAAATGTAGATGGCTGTGTGCCTTTTACTTTACAGGGATATAGTATTTAAGAGAGTCATATTTAGAACAATAATTTTTCAAGTTTCTATTATTTGAATTTTATATCAGTGCTGCAGGTGGAGAAATTTTCAACTTGTGTTTACCTGAGCTGGCAGAAATGGTCTCAGAAAGTGACATTATCAGACTCATCAAACAAATACTTGAAGGAGTTTGTTATCTGCATCAGAATAACATTGTGCACCTTGATTTAAAGGTAACGTAAGATGTAATTGTAAGCACCACTACCCTCGTTCCTTGTTCCTTCTCTGCTCTGGGTTTACACGGTAGCAGGCTGGGCTGGCAGGAAGCAGCAGTCAGATCTGCGGTCCGGGCAGCACTGGTGTGCTCCCATTTCCCTTGTTCTGCGTGCGCTTAAGCTTGTGTTGGCAGAGGAGAGGCCTGCATGTGTGAGCAGCTCACAGTGGTCACTGGGCTCTTAAACCAGCCGTTCTCCGTGGTCTCACCCATAAGTCACCCCACGCCACCTTCCTCTGACATCCTGATCTTCCTGTCTTGTGAACCACCTCCCTCTAAAACCCTCACTTCTGACCCATCCCTGAAGGCAGCTTCCTCCTCACCCTCACTCCTTTGTCCCTCACACTTGCCTTTCTCTTGAGGCTTTCAGTCTTTTGCTCCTCTGCTCCTCCTTCCCCTCAGATCATTCAGGCCCCTGACACCACTTCAGCCTCTCATGGTACTAGCCTTTCTCCTTATCCTTCCACCACAGCTACTGGAGGACCTCAACATCAGAATCATCAGCATCTTATTTTTTGACATTGTGTTCTTTCTATGTAATTTCCCTTCCGTAGACTTTCCTATCCAGCTTATTGTCTCACCTATAGTCAGACTCAGGACCATAATACTGTACGCAACCATTTTCTATTTCTGGAAATGTATGCATGTTATTCCCTCAAGCCTTCGTTCATCCGATTCCCCAGGGCACATTTCTAACTGGCATGTCCTGTGTGTTCTTTAGGATTCAGCTTAAGCATCATTTCTACTGCAGAGTCTTCCTGGGCTTTATTATGGGCAGAATTAAGTAGTCTTTATTACTGTGTATTCTATATCATAATCAGTTAATTAGTCTATGCATCTATCTTTTTCCCCAAACCAAGAATCCTGAGTGTATTTTTTACTTTATTTATCATTGAATCTATAGCTCCTTCTAAATAGTAGTTTAGTAAATGTTTCATGAATGACTCAGTGAAATATATAAGCAGTACGTCCCACTTAATTGACCTCTGATCGGAGACTAGTCGTGTTTTATTGCTGTATATCACTGATCATATTTTTGTTGTGCTTTGTTAGCCACAGAATATATTATTGAGCAGCATATACCCTCTTGGGGACATAAAAATTGTAGATTTTGGAATGTCTCGAAAACTAGGAAATGCGTGTGAACTCCGGGAAATCATGGGGACACCTGAATACTTAGGTAAGAATTTTCTATTATTTTCTACACCATTTTGAAATTTATTAACTCAATGACGCCTCTATATAATATATTTTAGAGCACATGTGTCAAACACAAGGCCCGCGGGCCAAATCCAGCCCGCCAGGCCTTGCAATGTGGCCCGCACTGCGCTGTCATCACTGCACTCCGCTGTCAGTTTATGACATTGTCAGTTTATGACTGTTCAGTAAACCATTCGGCCCGCGATTTAGGCTGGATTTTAGATTTTGGCCCCTTCTCTGATTGACTTCGACACCCCTATTTTAGAGCATGTAACTTCAGGGTATATTTGGCTCAGGTATTTTAGTACAGTGAAATTCGGTGTGACACACTTGAATGAATTTAATGAATGTTAGATTATTGAAACATTCACAACAATCCACAGCATATTAGGCAGATAAATTCAAAAGCTTAATGTTTGGGTAAAAGGAAAGTTAGGGAGCAGGGAAAAAGGAAAACAGATCAAGTGGGCCGTCACTGCCCTTCAGGCCGGCAGTTGGATAGCCCTTACTTCTCCTTCTGTCCTGTCCCAGCTCTGATGCTGTTGACAATACAGAGATCTTCAGTTCCAGGAATCAGTAGCAGGACTCCTCGTTGTTTGTTGATTTTGCTTCAGTTTGTAAAAGGATTTTAAAGAAGTGTGACAAAAAAAAAATATGATTAAATAATCTAATAATGTGCTAGATCAGTGTTTTTCAACCTTTTTTGGGCAAAGGCACACTTGTTTCATGAAAAAAATCACGAGGCACACCACCATTAGAAAATGTTAAAAAATTTAACTCTGTGCCTACATTGACTATATATAAAGTAATTCTCTTGAATAGGAATCAAATAAACACAAAGAAAGTATTTTATAATTACTTTATTATGAAATATTAAGTAAACAAAATAGTGAAAAATTATAAAATTCTTGTCTTGTCTGCACCTACGGCACACCAGGCAACATGTGCCGCGGAACAGCGGTTGAAAAACGCTGTGCTAGATCAACAGATTAGACTATGAAGATTTTTAAGTTTATATGAGGCAGCATGTAATGTAAAATTTTAAGTTTATAGTAGTAATCTTTCTATACTCTTCCATTTCCGCGTGTATCGCTATCCCATGCAGGCATTGCACTATGCAGAGCAGGAGTTGCTCTCAGCAGGCAGCTGGGTTCCCTAGGTGACTAACTTCTGGATGTTAACAGAGGCTAGTGCCCAGAGGGCGTTATTGTAATTCTAAGTAACACAGCTACCAAAGCATAGGAAGTGGTTGTAGGTGCTGCAGTGACAGCTGACGATAGGCAGATCTCAGAGGCTTTATCACCAAAACTGCTGGGCTTTGGAAACCATCTTTCTTGGAGAACTTAGGAAACCACGCTGAAACCAAACAATTACTATTCAAGCATAAGTCTGAGTTTGTACTCTACTCATTTGAAATTTATGGTAATGTTTAGAAAGCATAGATAATCTATTTTGCATTTTAAAAAGCATGGGCAGGGAAGAGACAGTGGGGAATTAATTGCGTAGGAAATTGGGGATATTTCACCGATTTGGAAACCTAGAGTGCGTCCAGGAAGCAGTTTGCTCCTCATGTCGTTGTACGATGCATGGATGCTGTTGCCCTGAGCAGGAAACTTAAATCAGTCTAGTGAAAACCCAGACTGATTCCCACGAGTAGAATAAGATTTTAAGAAGATTCTAGCTTCTAACACTATATGCTTCATAATTATTTTTTTCTGGGATTAATCTAAATGATTTTATATATATATGTGTGTGTGTGTGTGTGTGTGTGTGTGTGTGTGTGTAGCTACCAGTTATACCAAAGAATGTTATTGGGGGCTTTTGAATCATGTTGTTACATAATTTGCTTAACATTAGATAAGTTGGATAATTAATGTGATGTTAAATTTCTATTGATCTTATTAATAGCTTTTTAAAATTAAACCCAGTTTAACTTAATGTAAAGTAATTTTCATGATTTTAAATTTGTCAGTATTGAATTTTAAATTGTATTTTTCCTTTCAGCTCCAGAAATCCTGAATTATGATCCTATTACCACAGCTACAGATATGTGGTAAGATTTTGTTAGTTACCTAAGTGCCTTTATTAAAAGTTGGGTAGTGTATATTCTAGGGTTTTTTTATTCTAAAGGTAAACAATAAGGCTTTATTTAAAAGGTTTTACTCAAGTGTCATTATTATGCTACAGGAAAGTGTTTATCCGTTCTTTTAAGTAGCACTTCAGCTCTGAACCAGCGGTACAGAAATAAACAGGAAAACCCTTTCCTGGAGGAAGACTAGATGCAGTGAAGGAACAGACCAGCCACAGTGCTGTGCCACACCCTGTGGCTCTGACTGAGGCCACGTGGAAGAGTTCAGGGGAGATTTGGGTTCGTGGAGCTGTGATGGGTTTGCCGAGGAAAAGGGTCCCGTGGCTGAAAGAGAGGTGAAGCAGACTGTCTATATTCTCTTTTTGTGGCTCCTGAGCACAAGACTTGCCATTAACTTATTAATCGACCCGCCCAACCTCATGCTTTGCCAAACCTGCAGACTCTGTTTGCACAAAAGCCCTGCTTATGCCTCACGGATCGTTACTGTGTCCTTGGACACCATTGGGAAAATGCTGTCTGGAGTGGCTTCGGTACTTGGTAGCATGTGTTTGTGTGAAGGAAGACTGGAGGAATAATGATACATATTTAATATATTTATAAATACATGACACGTGCACTTCCCCCGTATTCTTTTTCTGTAAGGCAGATTTTGAGATTATTATTTTAGTTTTAATAATATAGGAACTTAGAAAAACAACTTAAGTCTGTAGTTTAACTGTAAAGTTGAAAACAGGAATATATATATATGTTGAGTATCAATTTTATTTTATATAAATGTTTTAAGATTAACATATTTAAAATTCCTCTTCTCCCTTTTTTGTTTTTCAGGAATATTGGCATAATAGCCTATATGTTAATAACTCATACATCCCCATTTGTGGGAGAAGATAATCAAGAAACATACCTCAATATATCTCAAGTTAATGTAGATTATTCAGAGGAAACTTTCTCATCAGTTTCACAGCTGGCCACAGACTTTATCCAGAGTCTTTTAGTAAAAAATCCAGAGTAAGTAAGAACATTAATCTTTTACTATATTTATAAAATAAATAATTTGTGTTTATTAAGAAGCATACATTCTAAAATAGTATAACACTATTACAAGTATGCTCTCGGGTAAAATGGGGAAAGGGGTGGTATGAGAGATCATTAAATAACAAATTCATAATTTCAAACATGGAAAATATGAAATACAAAACAGGAAATTTTGGAGTGAAAGGAAGATTTGGGCTCTTTTTCTCTCAATCTGCCATTAATTCTTGAAATTCCCTAAAATAATTAGAAATATAATAGAAGGTTTACAATACACATGACTGATTGATTTGTAGTGAAATGATCACAGTTATGTAACAAGTGTAAATGCCTAATGGTCAGATCTTGAAGGATCATCGATGCTCTTTGACCGCCTACCGAAGAAGGGATTTGAAACTATGGCTCAGGACTCTGTCCTCACTCATTGGCAGCTTCAAGGCAGGAAAAGAAAGGCGCCCTCCCTTTTGTTTGCCAGGACCAGCAGTGTTTACTTTAAAAGGGCCTGGCTGTCCTTACTGCAGAGGCTGTGGTCTAGTGCCCTGGGCTGCGATCCTGGTGGTATTACCTGTCAGGACGTTTATCTCTGGTAATTATTTCATCTCAGGAGGACTCAGTCTCCTGTCTGTTTAAGAAAAAACCCTCCTAGGTTTGTTAATTATTTTATTGGCCCAAACAAGTTCTCACTGGCTGTATTTTGGACGTGACAGTTGAAATAGTACACTACTGTTTGTTTCTGTTTATAGACAGTTTTTATTTGCTTCAATGTTTTTTTTATCCTAGATTCTAAAATTTCTATAGTGAGCACATTAATTTTTTTATAGTTAGGAAAAAACATGAAGACAAAGACTAAGGAAACAGGTTTTAATGGTAATGTGATTGTGTGAAGGTTGGAGTTCTGGGATGGATAGGTATTTTTCTTACTTTTGAAAGATTGTGATATTTGACTTACATTACTTTTATAATAGAAAGCAACGTTTAAAAACTCAAAATGTTATGTAAGCATCATTGAAGAGTAGCTTTTGTTTTTAAGACTTAGCAGTGACTGCTTTTAATAACAAAATAACAATAGATACTATAAATCATATTTTCCTTCAAAGGGTCTATAAACCCGAGACTTTAAAATTTTACTAAATTTTATTTGTGAGGAGAACATCCATTCTCAAGCTTTTGACTAGATAGTTTTATCTGTAAGCTCCATGATAAATTGAATTTTTGGCACATGTCAGAATTAAAGAAATTGCTAGGTACTCAGGTTTCCAATTCTTACTCTCTTCTGTACTATGAGTACGTGCTATTTTCATATTTATAACATGTAACTTGATGATACACTGAACTGCAGACATTTCCAAACTGCTATTTAGTTCTCAGTTTTTCGTTGGTGTTTTCTCTCAAAGGAAAAGACCAACAGCAGAGATCTGCCTCACTCATTCTTGGCTACAGCAATGGGACTTCGGAAACTTGCTCCTCCCCGAAGAAATGTCCAGTCCCCCTCAAGGTCAGGATCACACGACCAGGTCCCCTGAAGACAAGACTTTGAAATCCTCCTGCAATGGCACCTGTGAGGATCGAGAAGACAAAGAGAACATCCCCGAGGACAGCAGTGTGGTTTCCAAAAGATTCCGCTTTGACGACTCGTTGCCCAGCCCCCACGAACTGGTTCCAGATGTGCTCTGCTAGCACTCTTCTCTGACTCATGTGGACAGAACTTGGAATTTGAAATCCACGCCAGTGTGTGACTAGTTTGAAGCTTTATATGTGGCCTGTTTATATTGTAGATGCACTTTTGCATAGGAGAATTTAGGAAATTGTTTTAAAATGGCATTACTAGCATAATTTCATTTCCTATCCTGAAATACCACTATGCAGAGAAGAAAAGACTTAAATATATAACCAAAAATAAAAGTGTGCATTGGAATAATTTAAGTTCAAATGGATTTATCAAAATGTTTTATATATCAGGAAAAAAAGAGTGATTTGAGTTATATTATGGTTGATGTAAACTGAAAAAAATGAAGAGCTATTTTATATTTGAAGATGTTTTTGATTGCTGTTTTGAAATTACATATGATTCCCATTATACGTAGTCTGCTCTGAGATAGGTCCTTTACCCAGAGCAGGGGGGGTTACAAACCAGAACAGGGATGTTATATACAAGTCAGAGCAGAGGGAAGAGGAGCATGGCATTTAACTCTCTGTCTTCAAATGTGATCGGATCCGACAAATGGAAAATACGGTTTACAAGGGTAGAGGATTTTCATCTTCCAGAATTTCTAGAGAAGAAGATACATAGGGAAAACTGAGTGCGCTCCATTTTTAGTCGGCCAGACACCTTTGTTAATTAATTCAGAAGAAAATGCTGACAGACTTAGGTGACTTACAGAACTCTAGATGCCTTCTCAGTCTTGAGATACAAGCCAGGCATTCAGAGTTCTAACTGTGCGTTTAAAAAGTCACAGCACCAGTAGGACTCTGAACACAATGCCGGAGTCAGCACGGTAGGTGTGGTCATCAAACCCGATGCCGTTAGCGCTTCTGAAGTTCCTGTGTCAGTGCCTTGTGTCGCCGCGGCTCATAGAAGGCCCCCTGCAGAGGGGTCCTCGCGGTCTGCTGGTGGGACCAGTGCCAGGAAGTCCCTGGGGACAGCAGGACGTGTGCTCAGGGATGGGGACTGTGCAGTCCCAGCGGGCAAGCTCACTCCTGGGCAATCTTGGGTGACGATTCAAAAGTCTATTATACTGTCATGTTAAGGTCATTTTAGTCTTTATATTCCCAGCATTTCTTGAAGGAAAGTTATTTCTATTTGTGTGTGTATATATGTACAGGTATATGTATATATGTATAAAAAGATAAAATATAGTCTTTAGATAACTTTGTCTAGGCATTCTTCACTCTGTTGTGCTTAACTCAGGTGCCAAAGGAGCTCTTGTCTTATGACATATGAATATACATATAAATTCTTTAAGGAGCAGTTTGTTGGGTCAATAAACTAGTCATTGTGAAAGCTGAACTGGGCTCTTAACATATGGAAAACTGGTGAGTTTTTTTTAAATTATTGATTGTCCATTTATTTGCCTTCAGTATTAAGGTAATGCAGGTAAAGCTTAGTAAGCCATTGGAAAAAGAGAAAATGATTACTTTTATAAAAGACCATATTATATATTTAAATTTCTAGAGAAATTGTGCCATACTAAAAAAAAAAAAAAAAAAAAAAAATCAAGAAATGTTAGAATTTTGAATTTTAAGCCAGTTCTTAAAATATATTTTATACTAGTTTTCTTTTACTCTTAGGAATATTAAAATACTTTATATACTTCCTCTTAGTTTATAGAATACACAGAGTTGTAAATTTCCAGACTTTTTTTCCTAACAATTTCTATTGTAAAAAAAATAAATAAGTAAAAGCAACCAGTGGTTGCACATAAACAGTATTCAATTTTTTTCATAAGGGTGAATTTAAATATTTTCACTGATTGAAATGAAAAATAAAGTAAAGCAATCTTTAGAGAGAAGTTATTAACAAATGACTCAATTCTTATTTTTTTCCCCCTCCCAAGATGGAAAACAAATGTCTGTCAAAAGCAGATGATGTATCTGACTGAAGCAGAAATCTAAAGAGCCCCTGTGAGGTGAACTAATGTCTGAAGAGAGTGTGAAACTGTGATGAATCTATAGAATTTAATTTTCCTCTTGGATTCGATCCCTAGAGAGAGGAGATTAAAGATAGTAGAATAGGTGACAGTTACAATTGCCATTTAACTCCCCCTCACCCCCCACAAAATTAACCTAACTCTGAGGAGTAAAATTGTAATGGCACTTAAAGAAACCCAGCAGGACCTGATGTCGGTTGTGATGAGAGAAGGTGCCTGTGCCAGAGTCTAAACACCGAGCTTCCTTCATCAAGGAATCCTTGCTGTAAGGCAGCTGGTTAGAGCTAGAATTCAGCAGTTGCCAACCTTTCGGACCTCACCGACCACCAGTGGCCCGGACCACGGGTTGGCAACCACAGCTAGAACTGGTTTTCTTTTAGCACGAGCTTCATCTTTCCTTTTGGATTGGTTGCAAAACAGTTCCCGGGCCATACTATGAATAGCCTTGCTCTAAGCAACATTAATAAATGTTGGCATTTTATTTTTCTTAAATGTTGGTATTTTATAACTTTACATTTCCTCTGTTTATTTTGAATTTGCAGTTTGATATCTGACTTGGGAACATCCTTATTTGATGTCGTGTAAACAATTGTTCTTTAATTTCAAATTGTATTAAAATTAAGTTATTCAGCTTCCAGTTTGGGAAATTACCAATTTATACTTTTATGAAAGTTAAAAAACTTTAATTGTAAATTTCATACCAATTACAACTGCCCTCCCACTTAGCTTTCATTAAATATTCATGTTGCTTGAGGCATATTGAATGACATTGTTATGAAACGTTCAGTAACAAAACTTGTTACATCAGCTTAATGATCCTTTTGGTTAAAAATTATTAGGCACTTTTGTTTACATTTGTGGTTGTCTTTTGTTCTAAAGTATTTCTAAATGTATTATTCATAGAAGCAGACCTTGCCTGGAGGCTCTAGCCTTTGACCCACATCATCTTTGAACTTCTTTTTCAACCCAAACGTGTTTATTAGATCTTGTCTTTTGGAAAAGTCACATTTGTGAATAAGGTCTATTCCTTAGTAATAATAGATACTTTAAGGAAATGTCCGTGAATGGCAGAGTACTATATTACTATGAAGATGAATAAGGAATTTTGATTCACCACAAATGGTTGAACTGTTATGATTTCTTTTCAGCTTAAATGAATTAAAAAAAAAATGAATAAAGGAGTTTTCAAGAAGTTTATAACCTGGTTGTCAGTTCCCATTATTTACGATAGTTATATTCTACAAATTCCCTATAAACAGTGAATCTTGGAGCACTGCTTCTAGGAGAAATACAGGCTTAGGTTCCTGAAAGCCCTTCACAACATTTTCGTTCACTGAGCAATATATAACCTTGTTTTATGTGCGTTTCTGTTTAAGGAGACCTTACTTAACATGTAGTTGATCATTAACATTGAACCATGGCTAACAGCCTGAATGAAGCGTATCTGATACATGTATTTTTCCCATAAGGCATGTTATAGCCTTGTGCATAGGAACTAAATGCATAACCCTTCTGAACTATGAAGTGTTTTATTTTTTTATTTATTTATTTTTAAGACTTAACTTTTTTTTTTTTTTAATATATTTTATTGATTTTACACAGAGAGGAATTGAGAGGGACAGAGAGTTAGAAACATCGATGAGAGAGAATCATCGATCAGCTGCCTCCTGCACACCCCCTACTGGGGATGTGCCCGCAACCAAGGTACATGCCCTTGACCGGAATCGAACCCGGGACCTTTCAGTCCGCAGGCCGATGCTCTATCCACTGAGCCAAACCGGTCCCGCTGAACTATGAAGTGTTTTAAACAGTAAAGTCACCAACAAAAATGCAGAAAACACAACATGAATTGAGCCACTAAAAGGACATTTGTCTTTCGGTACGAGAACTAAGAAGGCAGAGTCACCTTGTTCAACCTCAGCTGGGAACAAGTGGATCAGGCAACTCAAAATTTCCCACATGTGAACATGTTAGCAAATGACTGGAAGCACAATGCATGTTGATTTTGGGATTACAAATACATTTTAGCAAGTAGGTGAATTTGCAAATAAGGAATCTGTGAATAAGGAGAGTCAATTGTATATGCTAAATCATGCAAGAAGTAAGAAGTTTAATGAGAAAAATGTTGTGCAGAACCTCACAATTGAGGAGAAATGGATGCCTTGGAACTTCCTAATTGTGAACATTTTCTGTTCCGTATCTTTTCTTTTTCTGGAATATAAACATTCCCAAATTTTCTCTTCAGCCCCAATTTTTCTCTTGGGCATTGAAGTGCTATATGTTCTCTTCTTTTGGGAAATAATGGAGTACCCTCAAATGTAAAATGGCTCTAAGTAAAATCATGATCGTATTCTCCCTTTCTGTATCACCTCCTCACCCAAACTTCCTGGCTTCATGTTCCCTCCCTCAGTTAATACACCACAAGTGGAATTTAGGTGTCATTCTCAAAATTGTGTTTCCTACTGCACCTCTTCCAATTAGTCATTAATTTTCATCAGTGATAGCTCCTAATACAGTGGTCTGCAAACTGCAGCTCATGAGCCACATGGGGCTCTTTGGCCCCTTGAGTTATTAGCAAAGGCCAGCTTAGGAGTACTCTAAATTAATAACAATGTACCTACCTATATAGTTCAAGTTTAAAAAATTTGGTTCTCAAAAGAAACTTCAATCGTTGTATTGTTTATGTATGGCTCTTTTTATGAAAACAGCCATAGACAATATGCAAATGAATGGGTGTTCCAATAAAACTTTATAAAAACAGGCAATGGGCTGCATTTTGTTTCCTGACTCTGATCGAGATCATCAGGATGATACTCTAACTGGTTCTCCTAGTTCTAGCATGACTGAGATGGGAGGGGAAGCCAGGAAGAGACAGGGTAATGAGTGAGTCTCATTAAACAAGCAGACTTTCAAGAGAGAGAGGGCTGAGAGATAGTTGTTGGATACAGCGATTTCTCTGTAATCACGAGTTTGTAAGTAGCTGAGAAAATAGTGAGAAAGTAGAGGCCACAGACTATATATATATATATATATATATATATATATATATATATATGTGTGTGTGTGTATATATATATATATATATATATATATATATATATATATATTCCCCTCTTAGAAGAAATCTATGGGGAGGGGGAAAGGGAGAGGAGAACAAAAATTTGTGGAGTTTTAAAAAAAATGTTTTAGTAGGAGTCCACATGACAGCAGCAATTGAAATGCACAAGTGTGCAAAATGATTAATGGTTAGAAACGCCAGAGAAAGTGATGAGATCACAAGCACAATTGGAGGGGTCAGCCTTGACTAGAATAAGTAAAAATATCTTTTCCTGACAGACGAGAGATTTCATGTAGTCATCTGCTGAGAATAATGGGAGTGGAGGTGGGTGTGCCTTGAAGAATGAAAATTTGGCAAAAAGTGAGGAACAGAAGAATCCTTGAATAGTGTTGGTCAAATAAGTGTAGCTTATTTGACCATCTATCAGGAGAAACGGATATTAACTACCAAACATCTCCATTTGGGATTGAAGAGCTTCTTTTGTAAAGTGTGTGGCCAAATAAATTTTGAAGTACTAATTTACAATTTCTGCCTGTATTTTTCCCCTTTTAGAGCAGGAGACTGCTTCTTTGCATCAGGGGAAGCAGAGTAGCACTCAACAGAATTTTAAAAAAATTCCACTGGGGCCTTAATTTGCAAATACTTAAACCTATTGAGAAACAGAGAGTTTGGAAAGAGTGGAAAGTCTCAGAAGGTAACAAGGAGAAAGAGATCTTTCACGCCTTAGAATGAGAACTTTGTTCACTTCCCCAGTATGCATATGTGGAGAATTGCTGGACCTTGTAGATAATAGTTCAATGCCAAGACTGTGGCTTCTAGGACTAAAGTAGAACCAAAATTGTTATGTGGGGTAAACATTGCCTCTGGAATGAGCATGGCATTAGAGGGAAAGGATAGCATTGAGTCTGAGATGAGTTTCTCATATGGGCCTTATTAGATCATATATATTTACTTTGGACAACATCCTCATGAACAGAATGTTCTTACTAGAAAAACAACACTGGGATTCATATACCTGATTCTCACGGAGAAGGGGGTTGGCTATGGTTAGTGGGTTAGCCACCCTGCAGTGTCTCTAGCAATGGGAGACTGACTTTCAGAGACTTGCATTGTAGTCGGCTTTCAACGTCTTCCCCAGGAATGTAGGTGAATTATCCTGTGAGGACCAGCTCCTGTACTTGAAAAGGGACCGGGACGAGCAGACTCCTTGTTCTTGATCCAAATAAAGGGTCAGGAGTCCTCTTTGTAGCACTGTAGGCTTCAGACCTTTATTAGACATCACCATCTGATTCGGATACAACACACTCTGATGCTCATGGGCCATCACTGTCTTGAAGATGTTTCCTTGATCAAACATCATGGGTGTGGCTTTCTGTGGGGATCTTGAAGCCTGACCAGGCTGTGGGCGCCAGAACCAGCAGACTGCACTGTCACCACATCCTCATCTTGAGGGTAGGAGAAGATGGAAGTCCCAGTTCAAGCTAAGAGAGCAAATTTCCCCTCCTTCTGCCTTTTTGTTTCATGGTCCTCAACGAATTGGTGGTGCCCACCAGCGTTCATAAGGTTGATCTTCTTTACGTGGTCTACCAGCATAAATGCTAATCTCTTCCAGACTCACCCAGGAATGTCTCACCAGTCATTGGGGCATCTTTCTACCCTTTCCATATCTTCTGACACCTTCCTTAACAAAATGTTCCCATAAGAATAGAAAAGTTCCAACATTTTCCATATATATGGCTTCCTCACTACAGAGAGAGAGGGGTGTGTGTGTGTGGGGGGGGGGGGGGGAGTGGAAGAGAGAGAAAGAGATTCTGTCTTCCTACTTTACAGAAAAGTAAAAGTTTTACTTATAGGAAACATGGATCTCTGATGAATAGAAATTAAGTACTTTCCTTTAAATTATATATCATTACTGAGAAAACTGTTCAAGAGCCTCTAATGGGGTGGGTGGCACAGTGTGGTCAGAATCATACCAATAGTCTCTTACGTTTGGGTCCGATGCCAAACCGATGCTGTGATCGTCCAACTTTCAGAGTAAACAAAAAAAATAAATAAATAAAAGGATTTTATAATTAGTCAAAGGATTCAACCCTCTGTGGTTCACCACTGGAATTTAAATTTAGTGATTGGACTACCCCTTTGAAAGGCCAAAAGAAAGATATATGCTAATTATACCAATATTTCTAGCCAGATGGTAAAATGCAACTAGGTCAGTTGCAGGCAGGGCTTTAAGTCCACAGTCACTCTAGCTCTGCCGAATAGAGTGAAGTGAGCACATGAGGACAAAGTGTATGTGAAGAAAATCATAAGCTATCATTGTGAACAAATAGAACAACCGTTGCTCCATGTTATCTAAGGCATGTCCTAGCCCTTCCTTCCCCTGAAAATCAACCATCATGACTAAATCCATGTGGCTTCATGAACTTCCCAGAATTATAATCGAATTAACTGCCTATATACTCATACAAAGTCAGATCCTATAGCTGAAACACACTGTGATTTATTTGTTTCTTCCTCCGAAAGGGGCTGTTTAGCCCAATTTATGAACAACGTGATTGGCTTTTTAATTGGGAGTTGCACAAAAAGGCTTCTGAAAGAAATGAATTGTGAGCCATCACAGACTGAGGACCATTGAAAACAAATTATAAAGGGAGAGAGAGAGGAGTGGGGCCCTTTAGTTAGAGGCCTTTTTGGCTGCTTTAACCTGTGTGAACATCAATTACCCCTTTCTTTTACAAAACAGCGGTAATCAGCTATTTGCTTCTTTGATTAGTTCTGGTCCTAACTCATTTAATACCAGTGATTAAGCATGAGATCCTGCAAATAAACCTGTCTCCTCTCCTTGCAGAAATAGAAGGATTGCAATGGCCCATGGCTGGGGTCTTTTCTAGAACGACATTTGTATGAGATTTAATTACGTTGGCTCTGCTCCAGGGGCCCAAACAAACACGCACAGCAGTCCCACAACATGTTGTCTATGTTTCCGTTTCATTTTGGAAGGTCTTGACAGTGCGTGCTTATAGATGGGTGTGTGTGTGTCTGTATAAAAAATATTGCCTGTGGGTGTGCCTATATTGAGAGATATAGAAGATATAAATGAAAGGGGGGAGAATAAAGTTTGCTAAAGGCCCATTATGGGTTAGGGATTATACTTGATTCTTTTATTTGGGCTATTCCATCTAATCCTCACCAGGACCCTGCGAGTCAAAGGTTAGCTTCATCTTGTAGGTGAGGAAACGGAGTCTCCAAGAGATGCAGGACTTCTTCCACACCCCTCATCCCAGCAACCCGGGACCTGCACGCCAGCTCACCTGGCTTCCATCGCCTTCTCTGCCTTTTCCATCCCACCAGAGTTGAATTACATTTTCCAGAATTGAATTAAAAACCAGCAGAGAGTGATTGGGAGCTACAGCATTAAAAAAAAAAGTTTGAAGAAAATGTTAACATAGATGTTGGATTGAAAACTAAAATAAAGTATCAAAAAGGCTCCGACGGTGAGGACAGAATCGTCTTACTCTCAGTGGTCACAGCATCTCAGATGCAGAGTTGGCCAAGGAGAAAGAGGAAGGGGAACGGTCGCTGGTGTTTCCTGCTCGGCCATTTGTGCTCTGCAAAGAGGTACTGAACAGGGACCTGGACTCATGCCCTCGTGCTGTATGTGAGGAGAAGCTGGCATGCATGAGGCTGCCAGGTCCTTACCCACCGTGTCTGAGAACTCGGCCTCCGCAGGAAGGCCTCCTCCCGGCAGAATCAGCTCAAGGCAGGAGGTGCCTGGCTCCTTCGGAGAAGCAGAGCATCTTGGAGGGAGCTGAGCCCCGAGGCTGGAAAGGTGGGCTGGGGCCTTGCTAACCAGCTTGGTTTTTCCTTCCAGGTCATGGGGTACCACAACAGAGGCCCATCGAATCCTGGTTTGTGTTTCAGAAAAGCCATTGGACACAGTGGGGAGGGTACATTGAAAAGGGGTCCACCCTGAAGGATTGTTTTGGAGGGCCTGTCATGAGATGGTGGTGGCTGAGGAAGCTGACAGCAGTGGACAGGCGCAAGCGAGGCCTGAGGGTAAAAACTGGGAGGGAGCAGGATGGATCTGCAGCTCTCTCTTGAGCACCGTTAGAGGACTGTCTACTTAGCACCACGGGGAACGCAAAGGAGGAGCACTTCTGAGTGGAAGTTGAGTTTGGCTTTGGCTGTGTTGACGGTGGTGCTGGTTTTTTATTATGTGGTTTTGGAGCTCAAAGGTGTGGCCAGCCACGACATACAAGCTGAGGTGCTGTTGCCCAGTCAGTGTGTCTCAGTGGGGTGAGCGTCAGCCATGAACCAGGAGGTCACCAGTTCAATTCCCATTAGGGCACATGCCCAGGTTGTAGGGGCAGTACCCAATCTGAGGCGTGCAGGAGGCAGCTGGTGGATGATTCTCTCTCTCATTGCTGTTTTTTCTCTCTCTCTCCTTCTCCCTTCCTGCCTCTAAAATCAATAAAAACATTTTTTTTTTTTAAATTGAGGTGTTGTCACTGCATAGCTGATGGAGTGAGGTGACTAGCTTTGAGTAGGCCAGTGAGATGGAACCATGCACTGCTATGTCTTCCACAGTTCAGGTTTTGATGTTAGAAACATGTTAACTTGCCTTGAAGCCATGTTTTGGGAGAGGAAGGTAAGAGAGAAGTGACTGGATGAAAAATGGAAGAAATTCAGAATGTTTTTTAATAGAATACCCACTACTCATATCAATAAAGAGGAGCAATTAAAACGGTGTTGGGGGTAAGGCACTTGCATGTTCGTGGGTAGCACTGCAGGCGGGTGGGAGGTAAAGCCCATCGGTGAGCTTTACTGTGAGCACCCATTTCCTTCTCTTACCTCTGCCCCCTTCCCAACTCCTTTAGGCTTTGTGCTCAGGTTCTCACTCTCTTAGAAGAATCTCTTCTCAGAAAGGATCTGGCATACATTCATGCAAAAGTGAAAATGCCTCGCTGGTGTGCTCAGTGGGAAGAGCATAGTCCTGGGGACCAAAGAGTCTCAGGTTCAATTCCCAGTCAAGGGCGTGTATCGGGTTGGCCCGGCAAGCTGGAGGCAACCAATCAATGTGTCTTTCTTTCTCTCTCTCTCTCTCTCTCTCTCTCTCTCTCTCTCTCTCTCTCTCTCTCTCTTCTTCTCCTCCTCCTCCTCCTCCTCCTCCTCCCCCTCCTCCTCCTCCTCCCCTTCCTCCTCCTTCTCCTATCCACTTTCTCTAAAAAAAATTTAAAAATCAATGAAAAAAATATCCTCGAGTGAGGATTAACAAGAACAAAAGTGAAAATGACTAAGTTAAGCTTTAAAAGTTATCCTAGTGACAGACTGTATTTTCTGAAAAACAACCACAGAAATATTTATAATCCCTCGTGTTCTTCCACAACCTTTTGACTCCCCTACCCCACCCCCGTGTGTGTTGACTGCATGTGTGGTATCATTTGTAAACTCTCAAAAGGCTTGTGAAAAATTAAACAAACAAACAAATGCCAAGTAAATCAAACCCAAACCGGTCAGACTACCTTTATTCTTGGGAAGGTTAGAAATGGAAGCAACCTCACTGTGATTTAGCTAGAGTTTTGTCAACATTTTGAAATGTCTGAGCTTCAAATGTAAATAAATCTTATTGCAGTCCTTGGATGGGAAAAGCTTACGTTTACTTTGAGCTTAGAGTAAAAGCCTATGTGTTAGATTAATTTCTCTCAAAAATAATTCTGTAGTTTATTCAGGAAGCCTCGTCCACAATCTTATCTTCAAAAAGGCAAGCACGTATTAGTCAACTATCTGAAACCTGGTTAGAAACGTCAGTGAGTCTCTCTTGTGGCTACAAGAGCACCTCAAACACACAGGGATAAATTGGACACCCACGTGTGCTTTGCCCCCAGGGGATCCAGGCGGCCAGAAATACGGTGGGTTCGTTATTGGTACCTTTTAGCCTATGAACAATGAGCCAAAGTCTGGGCATGTTCTAATATGTGCCAAGAGTCCTCTTTTTAAATAACATTTTTTTTATTGAGCTATCACTGATATGCCATACCATTCATCCATTTAAAGTGTGCGACTCAATGGTTTTTAGGATAGTCATGTAATTGTGCAACCATCGCCACTAATTAATTCCAACACATTTCCACTCCCCACAATGAAACCCTGTGCCTGTTAGTAGTCACACCCTATTTCCACCCACTTTTCTCAGCCCTAGGCAACCACTCAGCTACTTTGGGTCTCTCTGGCTTTGCCTATTCTGCACATTTCATACAAGTGAAGTCATAAAATAAGCAGTATTTTGCTACTGGCTTCTTTCACTTAGCGCAATGTCTCCAAGATTCATCCAAGTTGCAGGACACACCAATTGTACAGCATTCCTTTTCATTGCTTGTACTCCATTGTATGTTTACCCAGTCATCAGTTCATGAACCTTTGTGATAAACCAGTTGATACTCTTTAATCATTAACAATAACGCCGCTATGGGCAAGTTTTTGTGTCAGATGTATGTTCTTATTTCTCTTGGATGTATAGGGTGTCCCCCTCAAAATGTATGCACACACATTGAATCATTCTAAAGGTAGTGTTTATTCAAATACATTTCATTTTAAAAATTGGGCTATCAGTGTTAAAGTGTGCACACATTTCTGGGGACAGCCTGTGCACCTACCACGGCCTCGCTGAGTCATATAACTTGATGCCCAACCTTTGAGGAGCTACCGCCCTGCCCCCAACCACGCTACTCCGTCTCACGTCCTGTTCCCACTGTCATTTCCAGACAAACCACTGACTGCCGAGGAGCTCACCAGGGGCCAAAGTGGCTTTCCTTCCTGGGACGCTCCGTGAGAGCCCAGCAGGTTCCTCTGGCTCTCGCCTGCGCCCTCGTCCCTAGCGTGCTCCTGGCCCACGTCCCCGTGTGCTCAGCGGCCCGCCCGCCGGGACACGGAGTCCTGGTGGGTTTGGACCTGCAGCTGCACGCGATGCTGGCACCGGCCTGGACACGTGCTCAGAGCGGCCATTTGCAATGTGATGGCAACTCTGCCAAAAGCAGGGCCTCTCTCTGCCGTTGGTCGGGGGTGGAGAGAGCAGGCACCGGCGTGGTCCTTTCACCTTCACCGGCCCTGCCCAGAGCTCCCTGCCGATTCGCGTCCCTGAGCGGGGCCCGTGCAGCTTCTGGGTGATGTCCACCAACAGGTTTGCCTTCGGTTCTGTCCTCAGTGATGATCCCTTTCCTAATTCTATCTCCTTCTGGGATCGGAGGAAAGGGGCTTGTGTGTGTTCTGGGGAAGCACACTGGCTTCCCGTGCTGCTCAGGACCCTGAAGCCAGTGTGGGAGGCTGGCTCCCCACCGAGGCCAGGCCCTCCTGGTGAAGTGCACGTCCCCTCATGTTTCCTGAGCGACCATCCTTCCCGAGGTGAATGATTGCCCACACAGGTGCTCACCGACCGTTCCCGGGACGGCAGGCCCTGCTCTGGGTGTGGGCACGCATCTGGGCTTCAGCAACATTTACCATCTACCTGGGACTGCAACACTGGGTGGCATTGAAACAAGTTTAAGGAGGAAAAAGGGATCATGCAGTTCAAACAGGATCCCAGAGGCACAGCCCTGCGGGCTCTAGGCACAAGCATGGAACTGATCTCTCCCCAGGGCCTGCTGTCTGAATGGGGAGCTGTGCCCCAAAGGATTCCATGAAGGCAAACACACACACACACACACACACACACACACACACACACACACACGCACGCACTTGCACACACATGCACACGCACAAGGAATGCAAGGGCATTTCCAAGTTCAGTCCCTCCCCTTGGATTGCACTGTCCATCTCCTGGGGAGCATTGAGGCATGTGGGGAGTGGGGGATGACCTTGGTCTTGGATGTCCCTCCTCAGGTTTGGCCGCAAAGAACTGAGCAGGAGCTTCCGATGTAGCAGCCACAGGATGGAGCCACTGGTGGGAGTGATGGTATTACAGCAAGGTTTACATTACTCCAGATAATGCGAGTTCTGCCTTTCTCGCCTACATCTCCTCCCTCGTGGAAGGGGCAGATGTGGCGTTGTTCTTGTTTTGATGGCGTTAAGTGAGCTGGCCAATGCTACACAGCCAATAAGGGGCGGAGGCAGGAGGTCACTCCGGTACCAATGAGTGCTGGCTCTCTCCCCCTGGGACTGTGCATTTGACCCGCATCTGTCCCGTCTCCTTGTCATTCCACGTGCTTCCCACGGGCAGATCCCAGCTGTCCAGGGAGATGGTGCACAGCCACCGCGTGCACTGCCTAAAGTGTCCAGCAGGGGCAGGAGAGTGCCCTGTGGTTACAGTTCCTCCACAAATACCAGAGCCTGCACTATTGGGACTTCAAACTGATAAAAAAAACTAGCAAAATATCAATTTTAATAAATTTACTCTCACAGGTATTATAAGGTGATTGCTAATATCTGTTTGCTTTAGTAGCATTTTGAAGTTTATACAATTTAAGAAGTGTTACAGTATATTTTGTACATTTTTATTACCTATTTTATAATTTTTAATAAAGTGGTACATGCAGTCACCATAAAAAGAACAAAGAAACAAAAAAATTAAATCAGCTTAGACCCCTATTTTTAGAAATAATCTTGCCAGCACGGCAGTGACTCTGTTGCTTATTGTACCATAAATACATTCTTGCCACAAAATACTATAGCACTATGTTTAATGATTACATATGATATTATCATGAGGGGATGGTGTTTTTTTTTTTAACCAATCTCTATTTTTGAACACTCAATTTTTAAAACTATTTGCTATGAAAACAATGCAGCCATTATCTTTGAAGGCATATCTTTATGTACATTCATAGTTATGTTCTTAAGATAATTTCTTAAAAGTAGAATTTCAAGGTCAAAGAATGTGCAAAACATTGGTTCCTTTTTTTCCTTCTGGAAAAATTGCACTAGTATTTTAAGGCCTAACAGTTCCTGAGAGTGCCTGCTATTCCATCCTTGCCAACATTGGATATTATCAATTTTCACTTAGTTCTCAATTTTATAGAAGAAAAATAATATTTTGTTTTCTTTTCTATTTCATTTATCATTTTGAAGCCAAGCATCTTTTCATGGTTTATCAGCCATTTTTTATTTCTCCTTTTATTACATTTGAGAAGCAAGATTTCAAAAAAGAATTGAATACCAAATATCCTAACAATAGATTAAAAAAAAAAAAAAAAAAAAAAGCTTTAGATTATTTTTTTTCTGAGGTTGTCCTCCTTTTTTTAAAAAAAATATATTTTACCGATTTTTTTTATAGAGAGAAAGGGAGAGGGATAGAGAATTAGAAACATCAATCAGCTGCCTCCTGCACACCTCCCACAGGGAATGTGCCCGCAACCAAGGTACATGCCCTTGACCGGAATCTAACCCGGGACCTTTCAGTCCGCAGGCCAACGCTCTATCCACTGAGCCAAACTGGTTAGGGTATGGTGTTGTCCTCCTTTATTTAGATGCCTCAGCTATAAGATTTGGGGGGTTGAAGGGCACCTTCATGATTGACAACTAGACATGGTGTTGGTCAGCTCTGAATGGACGTGTACAGGGTGAGCACCTGCAGAAATGCGCATACGAAGGACTAATAAGGCTCAAAGCAGACCTTATTCTGACCTGACTCCAAAATAAAATGCTGAGTCACCAGGTTATTTGTGGCTACAAAAACATCATTGGCAAATAGTCTGGGGCTATCCAATTCAGTCCTATATGTAATTGAATTAGCAACCCACGTTCTTTCCTCCAAGGAAACTGGTGTACCAAATCCTGCCTTTGATATTGGATAGTATTAAACAGGATTTCAGCTCATGAACCAAGTTTCTATCTGTAAAAAATGTCAAGGAAGAAAATGTCAAGTGATAAGCATGAAAGAGGAATAATATCATTATTCTCAATCTAACTAACTTAATAATTGGACGCAAACAGCGAGGACATCTCTGCCAAACAAATACAAATGTTCTGTCCTGAGACGTTAAAGATTTGTGGAATCTTACAGGGTCCAAAACAAATGGAAAATGCACATTTCAGATGGGGGCAATTTCGGGCAGAAAGTCCTGTGGAAACGTGCAGACGTTTTATGTCAAAAAGGAAAGAAACTGGCCGGACAGGTGTGGCTCAGTGATTAAGCATCGACTTATGAACCAGGAGGTCATGGTTCAATTCCCGGTCAGGGCACATGCCCAGGTTGTGGGCTCGATCCCCGGTGGAGGGCTTGCAGAAGGCAGCCGATCAACGGTTCTCTCTCATCATTGGTGTTTCTAGCTCTCTCTCCCTCTTCCTTCCCCTCTGAATAATGAGAATAATTTTTAAAAGAAAGAACCTATTTCTGAATGTCCAGGATCATGCCAGCTGTTCCTGCCCTGTGCACAGTTGGTATATTTTCCGGAATTTGAAAATTGCCATTTGCAGTCGGAGCATGCACTTGCAGTCCCATTTTGAAATAGCTACCTAACTTCATTGAAGCCTTTGTCAGATCTAACAGGGTTCTAACGAGGGAGTTTTTGTTCCCTGGGTATAGAAAGTCCTATTGTCGATTACTTAAAAAGCACCTCAATCTCCACGGCAGTGCCAGCCAGCATGAGCATCACCGTGGCAGCACGCACAGGCATCTTTCTCTCTCCTGGCGGGAACCACAGTGAAATTGACATGCAGTTTATCACTGTCTCTATCTGTAAGTAAGAACTGATGAGGTCCTTTGGTTCTATTATATCTAAACCCAATAACAATAAGGTACATAAATAGTGGATACAAAGCCCAGTGGTTAAAACAGAATATAGACTTTTTTTTTTTTGTCTGGAATGGTTATAGCACAATACCCCATACCCATTTTAAAAAGAAGATGCTAGTTCAGAGAAAGGTCAAAATAAATCTACAAATGTGTAGAAGCCTTTAAGATATTGGTCTCTAGTGAACAGATCTTCATTCCAAATTAACTCTCTGAGAGCTATGGCTTTTCTATGGTCATGAATGCTAGACCACAACTTAGGTTTGTCATTTTTCTCTTGTACCTTTCCCATTGGCACCAAGAGGAACTTTTCATTTGCATCCCACCCTCTGTGTAGGTGAGAATGCTACTTCAGTTGTTAAATTTTACATCAAAAAGAATTTATTTGAAATATAGTGTAAAATTCTCCTATATATACTAATAAAAAGGTAATATGCTAATTAGACTAGGAGACCTTCCCGGAGGCCTTCCGGACGTCCTTCTGGACAAAGCCATGGTGGCGGGGCTGAGGCAGAGGTGGTTAGGGGCAATCAGGGGAGGGGAGGGCAGTTAGAGGTGATCAGGCCAGCGGGGGGAGAAGGGGCTGTTGGGAGCAAACAGGCTTGGGGGGGTGGGGGGAGGCAGTTGGCCGGCAGGCAGGCAAGTGAGTAGTTAGGAGCCAGCAGTCCCAAATTGCAAGAGGGATGTCTGACTGCCGGTTTAGGTCCGATCAGTCAGACATCCCCCAAGGAGTCCCAGATTGGAGAGTGTGCAGGCCAGGCTGAGGGACACTCCCCCGTGCTCCTCCCCGGTGCATGAATTTTGTGCACCGGGCCACTAGTAGTTTATATCAGGTATTAGGCCATTTTCCCTAAACTGTTTTTACCTTCTTTTCAAATATCATTAGAGAGCCACTCCTTGCCATTTGCTTAACCTTTTCCAAGGAGGAGTTTATGGATTAGCACTGGTTTATGTATAAAATGGGCATTAAAAGCAGCAGCTCTTCATATAGTTAAGGTTAAAAGAATTACATAAGGCCCTCAGTATAATGGCAGGCCCAGAGAAAATGCTATTAAGAGTTAGTATTTGTATTCAATATACTGTAAATATCTATGCTAACAAAATCTCCAATAGATTCTAAGTATCTTCCCAGCTGTTGAGAATCAAACAATAAAACCATTGGAGGCACACAAAAAACAATCACTGACCCTTGATTTGATAAGTATTTACGTAGGGGTTATTCTAAGCAAAGGACAATATTAAATGAATGAATGTACTTCTAGGGCAGAAGATTTTGAGCAAAAAGAGTGAGGGGTGCAGACATTGGCACACGTCACCGGAAGGCAGACCCCCTCTGCTGGGGAAGGGTCTCCTGATGTCATTGCCTGTTCAAGGCCTGGGTGGAGGGAGTGTAGGAATATGTGTTTGCTAGACACCCCGTCGACCATGCCTCTTCTTCCTGCTGACACAGCCTGGGGAGCAGGCCGCCAGTCCTCTGGCAGGACCATCCCTCCCATATCCCAGGAGGTCCATCAGGCTCCCCTCCCCCCTCAGACTGGATGAAACATAGTGAGTCATCCGGTTCTTGCTGATGGCACCACAGGCAAAGGCCACTGTGGTTTTCTGGGGAAATCTGTCTGGAACTTGAAAGTGACACATGAAGGAGTGCTTGTAGCTCCCAACCTTCGGACACAAGTGTGTAAAGATGTCCTGATTAGAACCACAACAGCTGAGTTTGAGCGTGAGGGAACCAAACCTTCCTGCTGAGAATGCCGGAGCCGGGATTCGGGGGCGAAGCCTGCCTTTCTGAGTCTGTCTCGGAGCTGTTGGAATAACCAGCCCACATCATGTTGACTCTGTGACTGTCCATGTAAGATCGTAGATTTCTGAACTGTTCAAGCCACTTGGAGTCGAAGCTCTGTCACTCGCAGCAGGAACATCTAAACACGCACAGGGAGGCGGGGGGCATACCTCACCTGATCGGCCCCACATATTCATTTCTCATTGCAGGTGCGACTGACTCCTGCAGACACTGGCTTCAAACAGCACACGTGCATGCTCTCACAGGCTGGAGGCCCGGAGCCCACAGGCAGGCTGCCGGCGGGGCGGGGCCCTCTGCAGGTCTGGGAGAGAGAGACTCCGGGTCCTCGCCTTTCTCAGCTTCTGCAGACGCCTGCATTCCCTGGGCGATGACCCCTCCTGCCTTCATCGGTGCACCTCCCACCCCGGGCTCAGGGCCCCTCCTATCCTCTCAGAAGGACATCGGCCTCCCGGGTGGCCCAGGACAAGCTCCCCCACTCCAGACGCCTATCTCCATCTCAGCAGCAAAGTCCCTTTTGCCACGTAAGGTGGTGTGGTCACAAGTGCCAGGGGCTCGCAATGGGCATCGTTGGTGTGTGCGGGGGGAGGGGTTATTGCCACTCCCACCGTGTCAGGGAAACCGAACCCACCTGGGAGACTAGGGGCTGGGAGCTGCTGTCCCAGGCGAGCCACCCAAGTGCACCCGTGGAGGGTGCGGGGTGCTGACGACACGGTTAAACTGTGGCTTGTCTGCTCGCCGCTACCAGTCTTGGCCATCATCCTCCTCGTTGCCAGTGCCTGCCTCTTGGTGCCTAGCCGGTGGGTGGCCCTGATTCAGCCCAGAGTGGTCCATGTGTTTTGCCTCCTCTCCATCCTCACGTTGGACACTGACATGGGGTCTTTGTGTGCTGTTTTGAGCTTCATCGGTACCAACAACGTAATGATCACCACCTCCTGAAGCTGTCACAGCTGCTCTGCCCGGTCCACAGATTCACCCGCCGTCACCTCGCGGCACACAACCACCCGTGCGTGCTGCTTTCCTCTGCTTCTAGGGGCGCGCAGAGCCTGTGCCACCCAGTCAGAAACTGAGAGTACGCTCAGGCTCTTTCCACAGAGGACCCAGGGGGGCGCTTTTAGTTGCAATTGCCCCCGTACTCAGTGGGGCTTAAACAGGAGGCATGTGTCCTCTTCCCGAGCAGCAAGTCCAGAAGAGGGAGGCTGGGCGGATGCGTTCAGCGGCTCAGTCATGTCAAGGTGCCTTTTCTCAGGGAGGAAAGCCTTTTCCCAAAGCCCCTGCGCAGTGTTTCTTTTTGGGGTCGATCCCTACCCAATCCCTGGCCCAGGGGAACAGCCAGCCCTGACTCACCCCTGGGCCTGAGCCTCCCTGCTCTGTGCCCAGGGCCGCCTGCTCCCTGAGCCAGGCCAGGGGTCCAGGAGCCAAAGGGAGAGAGCGGGCACCAAGGGGCGGCCCTCCCGGGGACACACACCCACAGAGTGCGGGCGGGAAGCTGACGCACATCTGAGACCGGAGCTCTGGAAGAAGCCCCATGGCAGTGCCTCACAGGGAGCGCTCAGCCCTGGATGGTCATTGCTGGCGCCAGACTGCGCGGCTGCTCCTGCCCGGGTGGGGTGGCAGCTCACCGGTGGGGAGGACTTTGCCGAGACTGAGCAGAGCATCATGGGAAGTGGATGGCCTCCTTATCAGTGCCACCCAGAGGCTCCATGTGGTAAACAGTTCTAGACAGCCTTGAAGGTGATATTTTCTTAAAGAAGGGAGAGGTCGTCCTCCTGGGCCAGCCAGGCACCTTCTCAGATAGGGACCTGTCACAGGCCCTGGAATCTGTTTACATTTCCCCCAAAGCAAACCACGTCACCCAGAGCACGGGGTACCCCTAATCTCTCCCGGGCAGAGCAGGGCCGAGTCACCGACACGGGGACACCCACCTTCGCTGCTGTGCGACCTCCAGAGCCCCAGCCCGAGCCCCTCTCCCATGGCTCGGTCCTCCTGCTGTGGCCCATCACACAGCGGGCATGCGACTGGCATATCCTGATCATTGGGCCACCCACTCCTGTCTCCCTGTTCTCATTGCCCGGGCACAATTTCCTTTCCTTTAGAGAAGCAGGCGTTTAGCCTGGAGGCTCCATGAGTAGATGTGCAGCTGGGAGCCAAGTGTCCTCTCCGAACACCCAAAGCTAAGAGCCGCCTCCTGACCACCAGTCAGGCCCCGGAGGGAGCGCATCGCTGAGACTCCCCCTCCGGAGGCCGCCCACGCCGCAGGCAGGAGGGGCAGACGGTGGGGAATTAGGTGCATGCTCACAATAGTGAGGAAGCAGGTGCAGGGAACACCTCCTGTGCTTTTATTTATTTATTTATTTTTTTTATTGAATCTGTGGGGTGACATTGGTTCATAACATTATACAGGTTTCAGGTGCACTCCATGCTTCATCTGTATGCTGTATTGTGTGCTCACCACCCCAAGGCAAGTCCCCTTCCATCACCAGGTATCCCCGCCTGGACCCTCATCCATCTCCCTTTACCCCCCTCCCTGCTGGCAACTGCCATGCTGTTGTCCGTGTCCGTGAGTCTTTCTGTTTTCTCTCTGCTCAGTCCTCCTTGCTTTGGCTTCAGCCGGGCCCTTTCTCCACAGCCCCCCGTGCTTCTCCCGTGCAGATCCGGCAATCCCCCGAGTCACTGCCCCTCACAAGGCTGCGGTGCCCTTTGTGCAGGCCAGGCCTCCCTGAGGATGGAGCCAGAGCTGTTTTGCATGTAAATACCCCACTGCAAAGGGCCCGGGACGTTTCTGACACGCCTCCTACGTGGGCTGGTGGGCCAGCAGTCTGGATGAGACTGAATGGGGAGGCGCTGTTGGGAGAAGTATTTAGAGCTCTTTGACCCGATGGGTTGCATGGGGGACCCCACAGGCCACTCTGGGCTGCGGAGCGGGGGCAGGACTAGGCACCGCCCGCCTTGGGGGCACCTTCCCTCTCTTGTGGCCTTCACTGGCCTCCACCAGGACTTGGCGGGAAGCTCAGGAGCTAGGACCCCCGAGAAAGCCTCTGTGTGTGGTCACCCAGGGAGAAAGGATGGGAAACTGTCCATCTGCTCTCCCTCTCTGACATGTGCCCAGCCCTGCCCCTGCGCGCATTGCTTTGAGATGGTCCTGGCCGCCTTGCAAATCACACGGTGCCTGCTGGCAGCGTTAAGATAATTCCTCTAATGAAAGCGAGAGCTTGTCTGATTTGCGCAGTGAGTCACTTGTGGGTGTGGGAAGCGGGGCCCTGGCCTGTGATGTTGACACTGAAACTGCACCAATGGACTGGCCTCTGAACACACATCGTGAATCTCACCCCTGAGACGAGAGGCAAGACCCTGAGATGGAGGTGAAGCTGCAAACCCCACCTTCTGCTGGAGAGGTGCTCTGAGGGCCTAACACACGGAACTGGAATGCCAGGGACCGGGAGGGAAACTTCCTTTGTAGTCAGAAGCCTCTGTTATGCTCTGGAGACATTTTCTCGTAAATCACTGAACAGCTGCTTTACTGGACGGCCTTGAAACTTGACCCTGCCGTTGGTGACACACGCTCTTGCGTTTGGAAGAACTTCACATGCTTCTCTGTACCAGTAATATTTTGTTCCTGAAATATCAGCTCCTGGGGAGGATCGCATAAAGGCTGATCCAACAAGAACTGTTTCTGAGCAAGCCCTCTGCCTCCTTGTCTGTGTGCAATGCCTGATGCGAGATTCTTACTGAAAACTAGCTGGCTCTAATGCCGAAGGGCCAGCCTATAGGGATAATGGTTTTGTGACAAAAGAAAATGTTAACCATCCCTTAGCATAAAAGCATCTTGTTTCTGTGAGTGTGGAGAGAGGTGATGACAGTGGGTGCTAGTCGTGGTATAAAGTGTGTGTGTGCGCGCGTGTGTGTGTGTGTGTGTGTGTGTGTGTGCACGCTAGAGGTTTGCGGGGTGGAAAAGCATGCCGGGACAGAGCCTTGGCAGAAATATGATCAGTGGAGCTTCTCTTCTTTAGATGGAAGACCCCGTGGCAGAGGCGGGCCGCCAAGTGAGCACCTGCTGAAGGGGGTAGGAAGAGAAGAGCTTGCTCAGGGCCACGTTCCCGAAAGGAGCCTGCAGTGCTCAGAGTTTGTTCCACATGAAGGTCACCTGGAAGGTACATGCGCCACATCAGAGTCATGACGTGTTGATGTTTAGAAGGAGCTCTTGGCCAAGGAGAATTTAAGAGTACAAGTAAAAAGGGAGGCTGGAAACTCACCAAGCATGGCTTCAGTTCTGGGGCAGTTTCTCAAGTCCCCTAAGAAAGGAAGATTCCTGCCGAAACCGGTTTGGCTCAGTGGTAGAGCGTCGGTCTGCGGACTGAAAAGTCCCAGGTTCGATTCCGGTCAAGGGCATGTATGTTGGTTGCGGGCACATCCCCAGTAGGGGGTGTGCAAGAGGCAGCTGGTAGATGTTTCTCTCTCATCGACGTTTCTAGCTCTCTATCCCTCTCTCCTCCTCTCTGTAAAAAATCAATAAAATATATTTTAAAAAAGAAGAAAAAAGAAAAAGAAAGGAAGATTCCTACTGATAGAGCAAGAGGGAAGCGGAAGCAGAGAGGAAAGTGCAAAAATCTTTGCTCTAAAACAGGCCCATGTGACCTGGTCACAGCGTCCTCATTGGACAGGAATCTAGGAAGGCATGTGGCCGGCTTAGAGACCAGTGGGTCAATGAAAGGGTTTCCAAGGAGGTTTTCAGTGCCAGCTCAGAGAGAATCAGAGCAGGAGGGGGGCCATGTACCCATACGTTTGCAGGTGTGAAATTTGCAAGCCACGGGGTTCTGGTTTCAATGTTGGCTAATCTGTTTATTTTGATTCAGAAGAACTCCTCATTTTAGAAATCATATGTGTTGGTGTATTAAAAGAACAATTAAAAAAATGTTTCTTTTCCACTTAAATTCTGAACCACTTGGACCAATGGAGGTAAAAAAATGTCAGTGTGGGCACTGCAAACAGGTACATTGGAGGGCTTGCTGACCCTCTTCCTGCCATCTTCTTCTTGGTTCACCCCTCCCTCTTCCCCCGCCAGGTCCCATAATTCTATAGGATGACACACAGAACTCAAAAAAGCTCTACCGAGCACATTTTTACTGTAAAGGACACAACTGAGGGACAGCCAGATGGCAGAGGTGCATAAGGCCAGGGAATGGGGCAGAAGAGAGCAAGCATGGAGCCCCCATGCACTCGCCAGGCCTGCCAATGCCTCCCCAGTACACTGATGTGCTCACCCACTGGAAACATCCTGAACTCACTGTTCAAGAATGTTTTATCAGAGTTTTATTACGTAGTCATGATTGATTAATTCATGGACTATTGGTGATTGAACAATCTCCAGTCCCCCTCCCTCCCCCATCCCTCTCCTGCTCAGAGGAGTGGCAGGGGGGCTGAGAGTTTGAAGCACACTCCTATGTGGTCTTTCTGGAGGCCGCTCCCATCCTGCAGGTAGAGTAGGAAGGGGCTCACTGTGAATAATAAACACATTCCTATCCCTCAGGAAATTCCAAGGATTTTATGAGCTCTGTGCCAAGAATATGGGACAAAGACCAAATATATTGTTATTGTACAACAATGGGGTAAATTATATTAATAGATTTTTCTAGTGTTCAACAATTCTTGCATTTTTTTTATATAGTATTCAAGTTGGCCTGCTAATATTTTGTTTGGGGTTTTCCCATAGTGAGAATGGCCTATAATTTTCTTTGTTCATATTGTCTTTTGCCTAATTCTATGAGCAAGGTTCCATAGGACTTATTCAATTAGTTGGGATATTACCCTCTTTTTCCAGTCTTAGGAAAAGTTTAACATTAGAATATGTTCCTTGAATGTTCCATTGAATTCACATATGGAACTTTCTGAGCTGGTGTTTAGCATTTGAGAACTCTTTTAATTGCTATTTCAATTATAATAATGATTATACAACCATTCAGATTTTCCATTTCTTCTTGAGTCTGTTTTGGTAAGTTACTGTTTTCTAGGAATTTATCCCTATCATTTAAGTTTCAAACATGTGGACATAACACTATCCAGAATGCTTTCTTCTTATCCTCTATAATAAAAGCCTAGTATGCTAAGTGTCCAGTCATCCAGTTGGCTGTTCAATCAATCAAAACGTAATATGCTAATGATATGCTAAAGCTGCTCAACCCCTCGCTCTGATGTGCACTGACTACCAGGGGGCAGATGCTCTGACTGGTAGGTTAGCTTGCTGTTGGGGTTTGGCTGATTGGGACTGAGCAAGATGGGCCAGACATGCCCTAGAGCCCTCCCACAATCCCTTTTTGGCTGGCCAACCTCCCCCATCCCTCTCCATCCCTATCGTGCACCGGTGGGGTCCCTTACTCAGGCCTGTGCTCTCTCACAACCCAGTCCCCCTCGGGGAATGTTGGAGAGCCGGTTTGGGCCCGATTCCGCAGGCCAGGTAGAGAGACCCCACTGGTGCACGAATCATGCACTGGGCCTCTAGTATTTTAATATTTGCTGCAATTGTAGCTAAGTCCTTCTTTTCCAGTGTTCTAATTAATCATCACTCTGCTAATGATCTGATGTATTTAGAAATGTTACTATGAGAAAAAAAAATAGATGGTTCTGTGTAAAGAGACTATTACATAGGAAATTGGAAAAAATAAATAAATCACTTAAAAGCATCCTGAGAAAGAAATATCAAGAACTCAGATATTACTACCTAAAAGAAAACAATAATGTTGATTTAGAAAATAATAAAGGATATGAATTTATTGAGGCTATGAAGTTAGAGCTGAGGGAAAACTTAGAAATGTTGCTTCAAGATATAGAGATTCACAACATGTGGTTATTAAATATTTTATTGTAGGAGACTATTTACTGACAGGGAAAATGCTTATGATATATGATTAAGTATGTTTTAAAACTAGTCACATAATACTAATGGGTAGACTATCACCCAGTGATGACAAATGTATATATAGATCAATTGATTGGTCAATCAATAGATAGGTGGATATAGAACAATAGATAGCCTGAAGAGAAACCAAAATATTGGCAGTGCTAGAGTAGTAGGTTTAAAGATGTTTTAAATTTTCTTCCTTGTGCTTTTTTACATGACATTATATAATTTCTATAATAGACATGGATCCATAGTTTTGGACAGGAAGGCAGTTAAAGGAAAATATCATGTAGATAATTGGGCACAAGAGGTAGGGAGGCATTCAACTGAGACAAAAGATAGACAGGAACATGGACTCAGGAGCCCTGAGCATCAAGGTGATTAATGAAGCTTTAAAAGTAGACAGGCTGTTGGCATGAGACCTGAGGGGAGAGGGGACCAGCAGAGCCATCTAGACCCTGATAGGGAAGGAATAGAGCCAGAAAATCGTGAGAGAACTAGAGCAGCGATGAGGCGAAGCAGTCACGCAAGGATCTCATCCTAAGGAGGAAGTAATAACAGCATTACGTTATGGAGAGGAGTAAAAAAATGAGAAGTGGGTCAAGGCCATCATGATATTAAGGCTCTTTCAATGGGTTGTGGCAGTCGAGCCAGATAAGAGAGGATTTCCAAGGAGATCAAGTTGTAGGAAGTGGACAGTAGGTTAAATGGGTAAAGATCACCCACTTGAGGATCTGGGATAGGAAAGGGAGAACTTACATGAACTGTAGAAGAACATATCAATTAAACATTTAACTTAGCAGCTAAGAGATTTTTAAATGACTAGAAACAGAAGGGAGGGACGCCCCTTCCATTTTTCTACATCTACTTCTTAAAAATGATTGCTATTACCCAAGCACTCATTTAAAAACACAGTGCCATGCAGCTCTTGAAAATAATGTTGCTTCCATTGGAATTCTTAGTGTTTGAAAGGACATCCCTGTGCTGTCCTCTGGAGGAGCAGGTGGCCTTGCCTAGGAGGGAAGGAAGCCGCTCTACAGCACAGCCCCCTGCAGGGGAGCACCTCAGAGCTGCGCGGTAGTCAACACCTAGGACCCAGCCTTTTCTGTGTGATGGTTTGACACGTGGGAAACAGGTGATCCTTTTCACGTGTCTTTGCACGTTATAACCTTGATGAGCATTCTAGTTCCAGCTCTAGCTCCCTTTTAATTTGCAGCTTAAATATAAATAATAAGACTTTGTAATCCATTTCAGTTCCATGTAGGTAAAAGTTAAGTGACTGTCTGGCAATCCGAGAGTTTTAAAAGTGTCAAATCATTATTCATACGTTTTGTGCCCAATAATAAGAGGTGACTAAGAGGTTTAAAAAGAAAAAAGACTTGGCTTGCTGATGCTGGAAATGTTTACCATACATTCTCTCTGCTGTCGTGCCTCTGTAAGTGATGGCCATTACATCACTGTAATGACTCTGTTCCAACCGAGAGTGGATACTCAGCGAAAATCATGGTGCCGGCACACATGTGAGCATAATATGCATACTTTTTGGTTCTTTCTTTTTAAGGCTCTACACTGAGTGGCCAGATGATGATGATCTCTGAACACATAATAATCTGGCCACTCAGTGTATATCCTATATAATAAAAGGCTAATATATAAATTGTGCCCTCGACCAGGAGTTTGACCAGCAGGCAGGCCAGCCAACCGCCCATGCTCCCCAACCCCTGCTAGGCTGGCCGGACCCCACCCATACACAAATTCATGCATCGGGCCTCTAATATATACTGAGTGGCTAGAATATTATGTGCTCAGAGATCATCATAATCTGACCACTCAGTGTATAGTTTTCATAAAGGAGATGCTTTTCAGAGGCGGTCGGCAGAGTTGTTTAAACCTACCTGCACATGTACCCTCGATGAGCTCTGTTGTCAAAATGCATGTGGCAAAGTAAGTTGAAGGAACACTGACATGGAAACACGGCCATGCATGCACTGATGTCTGCTTCACGTAGTGCACTGTGACGTGTGCTACAGCGAAGCATTGGATACACATACACAACACAGGAGCAACCATACCTTTAGCCTAAGAGCCAACCTGGTGGGGAGATGCGGAGGAGGGACATGCTTACGCTGCAATGTAAGGCATGGATCGCCAGAGCACTGCACTGGATAAGTATGAGAGGTGTTGGTGGAGAGGGGTCTAGTTAGGCTGGGAAGGTGTCCTGGGGAAAGGAGGATTGGAACTGGACCTTATTGGGGTGGGATGGGGTGGGGTGGGGTGGGGTGGGATGGGGGTTGGAACTTACATTTGTGGAGAGAAAGGGGAGTTACTCCTTTCGGGGATAATAGTTGTCACCCTGTTCAGTGCTTCCCCCCTTTCTGCCCCTGCTCCCACGCCCCTGTCTGGGAGTGGTTGGTTCCCGGGAGGTCCTCGGTCTGACCTGGTCGTGCAGAGCACAGGGCCATGCAGCTCTGACCACACACCATACCCCAGGTCCCGCGTGGTCCGGGTCACCTCTGTTCACATCGCCAGCGCTGGACAAATACTTCAGAGCACATGACCTATGAGCATGTGATTCCCAGGGTCACTGCATAAGGCATGTCCCGTGGAAGGAAGAGGAAGGCCCGGTGAACTTGGATCGCCTGCTGTTTCCTGGGAGCTAAGCCGGGTGCTTCTTATTCATTGTCTGTGCCAGTCCCCCCCAGCGATTTAAAAAGGTTGTGAATCTCACTTGGAGAAAAGAAGATGGTGGTTCAGAGATGCAGATAACCTGTTTACCTCCCCCTACCAGTAGAGTCAGAATCAGGATTTTTTATTTATTTTTTATTTATTTATTTATTGCGGTATCTATGGCATATAACATCGTATTCGTTTCCCTGGTACAACATAATGACTTAGTCTATGTCTACATTGTGGAATGGTTGTCACAATACGTTTATTTAATATCCACCGAAAGCCAGGATTCCTATCAGCTCTGACTCCAGAAAATGGCCTCTTTCCGACCCTACACTCATCCCTAGAAACAGAAAACACATGTTTCCCCTTCAATTACCAGCAGCATTTCAGGACTGAAGTTCTGGAGAAGAGGACTTACTAAGTCAGCTCCAAGGTCAGACCAAGTATTCAGGAGGCTAAGCCTTGCTGGGGAGGGTGCATGCTCAACCTTTGATCAGGAGGGAGGGCCGCCTGCAGTCTGTTCTTTGGAAAGATTACCGAAGTAAATAAAGAGAAAGTTTCTCAGCTGCTCCGGGCAATCACGAAAACACGACAAATCTATGTGATTACCTGGCAAAGTCGAAGAGCAGTTTATTGGGCAAATAAAAAGCCCAGAGTGTGGTCAGTGCCAATGGCCTTTAAGTCACCTGAACGCGACCAAGAACATTCTCAATGTCCTTCAACATGAGGTCGAGAGTCAGAGCTTTCGAGACGTTGGCTTACCGTGAGCACACTCCCAGAATTCCTGGGGCCATTGGGATATTTCTTCTAGTAAAACTGAATGAATTTATATGTTATGGATTTACATTGTACGAGAGAAAAATGATGAAAAACTGAAAATATGACACACAGAATAGCCGTTTAGTAAAACCTGGTTTCACAAAGAAACCGGGTTACTTTCCAAGCACGTGTAATTTATTTAAGCTGTACTACATGAATAACTTATTGGTTATTGCAAAAATATCAAAAGTTAAGGTATTCTATGGTAAAAGAACAGTTCCATACAAAAAAAAAAAAAAAAAGTTACGATTTTTCTCTCTGACTTACAGGTGAATATATCTCCCTCTAGTGTTCAAAGTGACCAAATGCAGCCATTGTGTTTTCCCAGATCTGGTTGTGATTAGCCAAAGGTCGATGTGTGGTGATAGGCCAGCGCTGTTACTTGTTTTTATGGGACTTGGTCCATCTATAGCCCAGTATTTTCACAAACAAATGCCACATGCATGAACTGTCAACCACGTTTCGCAAGGTTCTTTTGTGTTGAAGGTATCTGTTGCAACTCTAACTTTGCACTTGCGTAACTCTTTGTTAAAAGGCTGACAAAATATGTGCTTTTTTTTTTTTTTAATATGTAATTTTTAAGTTTCCAGGAAGAGAAAACGAGAGCCTCAGGGCTTGATCCTGGGACCACCTTTGTGTTTGTTTCTCTTCACTCTTTCTATCGCTTGAGGGTTTTATCTAACCCCATGGCTTCCATGACCACCTGTCTCTGGATAAACTTATAAAACTGCACCTTTACCAGAGCGGTTCCCAAGTTGTGTAGCTTCCTACCTCCTCAACGTTTCAATCTATGTCGGATAGGCATCTAAAACTAGGAATCTGGAAATCAATAAAAATAAATAAATAAAAATAACAACACTTTCAGCACCAGTGTCCCCCCCGCCCCCCTGCTTTTCCCATCTTAAAAGTTCTAGCACTTACCAAGTGGCTCAGATAAAACACCCTACCAATCGTTTCACCTTATTCGCTTTCCTTACCTCAGCAAGTCCTATTAGGCTTTCCTCCACAATATACTCCCGATTTGTCCCCTTCTTTTCACATCCATTACTTCCCCCAAGTTCAAGTTCCATGGTTACTTCCCTGTCCTATTCAATAAGCTCTTTTTTTTTTTTTTAAAGCATGAGTAGGAAGTTTATTTTATTTTATTTTAAAATATATTTTTATTGATTTCAGAGAGAGGAAAGAAGTGGGAGAGGGAGAGAGAAACATCAATGATGAGAGAGAATCATTGATTGGGCTTCTTCCTGCACGCCTCCTACTGGAGATCGAGCCAGAAACCTCCTGGCTCATAGGCATGTGCCCTGACTGGAGATAGAACCAGGACCTCCTGGTTCATAGGTTGATGCTCAATCACTGAGCCACACTGGCCAGGCTTATTTTATTTTTTTTTAATCAAATTTATTGGGGTGACATTGATTCGCAAAATCATACAGGTTCCAAGTATACAACTCAAAACATCATCCACACACTGTACTGTACACCCATCACCCCAAGCAGAGTTTCTTTCTGTCCCCATTCTCCCCCACTTTGTGCATCTTCCCCTCCCCTCACTCCCCTTTCCCTCTTTGTCTGTATGTGTTGGAGATATATATATATTAGAGACCTGATGCACGAAGATTTGTGCAAGAATGGGCCTTCCTTCCCCTGGCTGCCTGCACCGCCTTCGCTCTGGCCGGAGCCATCTTCCTGCTTTCCCACGCTGCCCAGAGGCCCGGAGTGGCTGGGGCAGTGTGGAATGCCTGCATCATCGCCATGGCGATGACTCAAGTGTCCCGCCCCTGGCCGCTCAGCACCTATGTATGCAAATTAACCTGCGAGCTTTGTTGGGTTAATTTGCATACTCACTCCTGATTGGCTGGTGGGCGTTGCAAAAGGTACAGTCAATTTGCATCTTTCTCTTTTATTAGTGTAGATGATTTTGTTTGCTTATCTCTTCACCTTCTTTCATCCTGTTCCTCAAAACCCCTCCCCCTCTGATAGTTGTCTTTTCCATGTTCCATGCTTCTGTTTCTATTTTGTTCATCAGTTTATTTGTTCATTAGATTTGCCAAGATCTACAAACAGCCCAAGTGCCCATTGGTAGATGAGTGGATTAAAAAGCCGTGGTACATTTTCACCATGGAATACTACTCAACTATTTAAAAAAATCTTTCCTTTGTTTCCTTTTGAGGCAGCAAGGGTGGACCTGGAGATGATTACACTAAGTGAAGGGAGCAATGAGCTCTTCATTGGCCTTCCTGCTGGCTCCTCTTACTCCTTCCAACTCACGGTTTCTCCATCTTATTAAAATAAGATCCTTCCTCCCTGTGTCCCTGGCTTCCTTCAGGCCCTGAATGCATCAGGCTCCTAGCCACATCCAGGCTTCCCCCCAGCCCATCCTTCTCCCTCTCCTCCCACTTGCTGGGAACCCCATCCTGGCATCTCTGAAGGGCAGGCTCCTTTGTGGTCATTAGAGGCTCAGCTCAAAGGCCCCCTTCTCCAAAGAGACCTCCCCGTGTGATTCCCTTGCAATCTCCGCTTTCTGTTCTCCTTACGTTTTTACCATCTGAGATAAATAGCACATCAGTAGCTCAGGAGGGTACTTCCTGTTCTCTGGCTACGTGTGCTTCTCTTTGCTAGACCTGGCGCTGGGACCCTGGCTGACCCTGTACTAGGATCTCCCGTGCTGAGCACGGCGCCTGGCCCATCGCAGGTTCTCAGGAAGCATTTGTCAGTTGAGCAAAATGAGGACGATGAGGACGAGCATTGGCCCCATCTTTGGAGTGTTATTCCCCAAAGAGAGAAAGGCATGGGCAGGGGAAACAATGCCAGACTCTGGACTCTGCCGTAGGTGGGTTTTCTCAGCCGCACACCCCACGATAATGAAAGGAGCACCTTTGCACACACTTCCTCCTTCCACACATGCTCCGGTTGTAAACGCAGGAGGCCCTGGCTGGTGTGGCTCAGTGGATAGAGCGTTGGCCTGTGGACTGAAGGGTCCTGGGTTCGATTCCGGTCAAGGGCACATGCCCAGGTTGCAGGCTCGATCCCCAATAAGGGGCGTGCGGGAGGCAGCAGTCCATGGTTTTCTCTCATCATTGCTGTTTTTCGCTCTCCCTCTCTCCCTTCCTCTCTGAAATCAATAATAAAAAAAAAATATTTCTTAAAAAGCAGGAGGTAAACATTAAGTAGCAACAACTAATGTAAGTCAGAGCTCAGCAGCTGCACCAGCTTGCACATTTTAAAGGCACGTAAAATATCTTCTCATAAAAGTTTCCTGGAGAATCAGCACAAACTTGGGCCTATAATCCTTAGGCTAGCATTTGGTTCATGTCTCATAGAATCATTTTAGCAAAAAACACCCAAACCAAGAGAGAAAACACCAGATCACACTTCCAATGGAGCCTGACTCCCAGGGAACCAAAATACCTGCCCTTCGGTTTCTGTTCTCTATTTGGTCTTCGTGTCTGGTTCACTGAGCAGCCGGGTTTCTGTTCCCAAACTCCTCCCCCCCTGCAGGGACTTCCCCATTTGTGGATTTGCAAGTCAAAGCACACAGTCAACTCAGCCCAAATGACACACAGTGTGGGAGTCTTTCAAGGAGACAAGCAACCCCGGGGTGATACAGAGCCTTTCTTTAATGTGAGGGATCCGGGGGTCTGACCCAGGTGACCTAAAACTCATTTCTAGCTTTTAATTCTTGTCAGGGTTCTGAGCGGACCATCAGCCCTGAGTGGTGGTGACAGGAAGTCCATCTGGGCCTCGGTCTGGCTGGCCACTTTGCGGATCATGGTGAGAATCACCATCGGACTCAGTCCTGGGGCCACGTTTCTCTTGCGACAAGGATCACAATAACCGACAAATACAAAAGAATTGTCTTTGCCAATTTCATGAAACTGTTTTACATTCCAGAGTCCTGGCCAGGTGCCCTGCAGCAGATGCGCTGAGAGACAGGGTTCCGGGAATGAGGACCAGGGCCCAGGGGAGCTTGCTGGGGAGCTTTAGCAGCGACTGCAGAGAGAGTGGGGCTACCCCACCTCCCCACCTTTGTTTATCTCAGGCAGTGACCCCGCAGAGGCCTGAGGGAGGGGAAGCGGCCGTGGGGAAGGGTGGGAGGAGCATGCAGGCTTTTCAGCCCCTGTCTGTGGAGCTGTTGCTGTGACCAGTCTGCCCCTGGTTGGCCTGCTCCTAGGGACCAGTGCCCTCCGTGAAGCAAGACACTTGGTGTTGGCTGTCTGCCAAGTTCCCAGAATTCCTTCTAAAGACCCGGGAGCTGCTGGGACTCGTTCTTTGGCCACACTGACGGTCACTTAACCAACCACTGGTTATTGCATGTGGTGTAAGCCTGGAGGGGACTTTCTGCCTCTCATTCTCCCTACGCGCTGTTTGCTGCTTCTTGGCTGACCCCACCTTCCAGTCCTCTGCGGCTCTCAGATCGATCTTCCCATGGTGCCATGAGCACACTCTATGTCTTCCCCTGTGCTCCTGACCCTGACCCCTGCCTCCAGACTTTTACTAAATGTCCTCTCCCCGAAGGCTCTGGTTCTCAGGGGGATTTTCAGTTCTTCCAGCCTCAGGAGACGGGGTCTGCAACATTTATCCTCTGTTTTCCAGAAACACACACACACACACACACACACACACACACACACACATTCTTACTAATATTAAGCTTGCAGCATCTCCTCTCCTTGCCTCCAGTTTGGCTCAGTTTCCTTCACTCTCCTACATGCACATCCATGGGACAGACATCGCCTTCATCATCAATCCCCTGAACTTCCAGGGCCAAAAGCCTTCCCTGGGCCACCCTGGGGGATCTTGTCAATGCCTGGAATTACTTTCCTTCTGACCCCAGAGTCAAGACCCTCACTCCTATCCTTTCTGTTTTGACATATGTCACTCTTACTGAGATCCCCACCCACGCCATTGAACAGATCTTTCCTTCTCTATTAATGTTACGTTCTAAAATTCTTCTTCTCTTTAAAATGTTTTTATTGATTTCAGAGAGGGAGAGAGAGAGAGAAACATTGGTGATGAGAGAATCATGGATCAGCTGCCTCCAGCATGCCCCACACCGGGAATCCTACAACCGGAGCATGTGCCCTGATAGGGAATCTAACTGTGACTGGGTTCATAGGTTGACGCTCAGCCACTGAGCCACACCAGCCTGGGTAAGATTCTTTATTTTAACTTCACTCTTACTGAATTCTCCATCCCCTGACTCTATTGTCGTTGGAGGAGGTCATCAAGAGGATGTGACCACCAGCTCACCTGCCACTTGGATCTGGACAATTGGAGGCACCTCACTACTCGCCTAGAAGCCCTTGCGAAATGCACCCAGCACACCTTACATGAGAGCCAGCAAAGCCTGTCTTTCCTGAACGCTGAATTCTCTCTAATGACAAAGCTGTCCCCCAAAGCAAGACGGCCCTGGGCACCATTACCAACTCACCAGGGAGCACCTGTCCATTATTCAGACAGAATGTTGTGTGTTCATACCCGGTAAGTCTGTTCATAGGCCATCTTCATGCAATCACACGAGGACACAAAGGAATGCCCGGGTAACCCAACCCCCAGCCCAGGGACGTAGTGCATCGGTGATTGGGGTGTGATTGGGGTGTGACTGCACTCCACAGTGGATGGGTGTCCATCCTGTGTCCCCTGGTGCCCGAGCTGCTCCAGCCACCGGAGATGCTGAGATGGAATAAGTGGGTTGGAAGGTCATTATCTTACGTGTTTGCACGCATCTTTCTTACGTGTACGTATAACTCGCATGTATTTCAATGTCTAATATCAGAAGTAGGTGAGGTTGTAATGTAGACGTTTGGTGGTGTTTTTGCGACCAGAAATAAGCTGTAGGAACTTCAATTGGCCCAGGGTATAGCATTGATTTCATTGTGCATCGCTTTGCTTAAAGCCTACCCTCTGGGGTAAAGAAGGGCTCACTGTCCTCAGCTCCCAGGGACCTCTGGCCACCCTCTGCAACCCCCCCCCCCTCCCCTCCTCCCCCGTTTTCTCCATTCTTAAATGTTGTTATTTTAATGCCAGGTTTTCTCCTGTTCTAGTTCCACACCCTCTCTGAGCCACCCCCCTCTGCGCTCCGGGATTTCAGGGCCATTTGCATGTTAATGAGTCTCCCAGGCGAGTCCCCAGCCAGCTTCCGGGGGCGGGGGCGCTCCAGGGAGCCACAGGCACCGGAAGTGGAACCAGCTGCCTGTTGCTTAGCAACCAAGCTGCCGGGGACGCTAAGCAGCCGGCGGCGCTGCGCTGAGAACGGAGACAAAGGCCCCTCTCTAGGGGAGTCTCCCTTCTTATCTGAGGGCCCCGGCGCCGGGCAGCGGTCCGATCGGGGGCCCCTGGTGCCCCCCCGCGTCCTGCAGCCATGAGCCGCGAGCAGGTGAGAGAGAGGCGGCCCCCGCCGTTCAGGCTGGTGAAAGCGGGCCCTTTGCCCCCCTGTGTGCCCGCGGGGGCAGCCCCTCACCCAGGAGGTGGTAGGAGGCCCAGTGCGCCCCCTGACGGGGATGTTGTCATCACAACTGGGGTGCCAAGGGGCCCCATGATGACTGGCAAGCTGGGGGAGGTGGTGGTGGTGGTGGTGGGGGCTTGCAAACGCAGAGCCTCTAACCACAGAGGATGGTCTGGCATTAAAACGACTTCAAACTGCCCCGTGGAGTGGCTCAGTGGTGGCGACTCTGCCCATGAACCAGGAGGTCACGGTTCAGTTCCCCGTCAGCGCCCCTGCCCAGGCTGCAGGCTCAGTTCCCAGTGTGGGGCATGCAGGAGGCAGCTGATCAATGATTCTTCTCTCTCATCACTGATGTTTCTGTCTCTCCCTCTCCCTTCCTCTCTGAAACCAGTAAAATATAACACACACACACACACACACACACACACACACACACACACATTTTAACTAAAATGTACTTATGGTGGGTAGTCATGTCATAGGTCAATATATTCCCAATCAAAGTTCACTCCTTACCATAGCTGAGCCTGTCTATTGTCTTTTTGCATCTACCATAACATAAGGTTGGAAGGTCCAAGTCATTTTCCATTTCCCAAAGCCCTCAGGGCACAGGCCCCCTCTGTGGAGACCACACACCCCTCCTTGTTATTGAGCTAAGGGCTGACTGTGAACTGTCCTGCACCGCCTAAGTAAGAGGAGTGTGTGTCTGTCATTTTACTCTATCCAATCCCAGAGGTTCCCCTGCCCTTTGCTCTCTCCCGCCTCCCTCACCCATCACCCATGGACTTCATGTATCTTACCCACGTCTCCTCTTTGGATGGGCAGTTTTGTGCCTTGTTTTACACATGTCATTCTCCAGTGCGTTATCCCAATCCGTTGAAATTCTGCTTCCTGGCATTTGTCCGTAGTTTGGCTCCAATAAACTCACAAAAGTTCGTCAAAAGTTTGAATGCTCTTACGTGAGCACAACCACACTAGGAGCAGCACAGTTTAAACCACAACCCAGAGATTGGAGTGGGTTTGGACTCTGGCTTAGAATCCAAGCTCCTTCCCAGCTGTGCAACTTCAGGCAAATCCTCTCATCCTTCTGAGCCTGCTCTGCAGAGGGGACATCAGAACAACCTCTCCTCCTTTGTAAGTGGTGGCGAAGGTCAAATAAGATGCTAGACCCGTGGTTCCCACCTCCCAAAAAGACCTACATTACCTTCAGAGGTGGTGGGATCTTGAAAGAATGGGCCTGAGCCATGGAGGGTTCCTTCTGTCCTCAGGATGCTGTTCTCAAACAGTAGAGGGCACTCTCTCACTGCTTTGGTTGATCTGTCATGTTATAACTCTGGATGCTCTCATTTATGCTAATTTTGAGTGTAGTTGTCCTTTAGAAAGAATGGAGGTTTTTGTATTTTAACCTAAAAGCAGATGGAGCGGGTTCAGCTTTGGAAATGCCATTTTGTGTGGCGGTCACTGACGTGTTCATCGGGCTGGAGGAGGTACGCAGGTGCTGGTTCGTATTTGCTGCCGGACATCTGAGCATATCCATCTCACGAGTGGAGGTTGAGCGTGATGTGGCGTTTCTCAGAAATAACAGTCCGAGTTCTGAGGTATTTAAAATAAAGATGTCTGTCACACCTGCTCACTTCATTTATTATTATTATTATTATTATTATTATTAAAATATATTTTATTGATTTTGTACAGAGAGGAAGGGAGAGAGATAGAGAGCTAGAAACATCGATGAGAGAGAGTCATCGATCAGCTGCCTCTTGCATACCCCCCACTGGGGACATGCCCGCAACCAAGGTACATGCCCTTGACCGGAATCGAACCTGGGACCCTTCAGTCCCCAAGCCGACGCTCTATCCATTGAGCCAAACCGGTCTCGGCGTTTTTTATTATTATTATTTTAAAAAATATATATTTTATTGATTTTTTACAGAGAGGAAGGGAGAGAGATAGTTAGAAACATCGATGAGAGAGAGTCATCGATCAGCTGCCTCTTGTACACCCCCTACTGGGGATGTGCCTGCAACCAAGGTACATGCCCTTGACCAGAATCGAACCCAGGACCTTTCAGTTCCCAAACCGACACTCTATCCATTGAGCCAAACCGGTTTTGGCCTCACTTTATTTTTTTTAAATGAGTTCTAAAATAGGGCCTTTTGGGTTTCAGTTGAAGGCAAATTCTGGTCATTTGATGAGAGTGGTCAAATCTGGATTATACGAGGTTTACAACGTCCCTTCATATAGGCCAATAGTTCAAAATAAGCAAAAAATATAAAATTAAATGCAAAACCAGACTACTGAAGGAGCACCTGGGTTCTGTAGCTGGTTTGATTTTGGTAATGTAAACCCATGTCAGTTGGGACCAAACAGGAAAGATGCATTCTCAAAAGGACTGACCTGAAGAAAACCTGTAAGAAGACACTTGCTGAGAGGTGGGCAGGTCAAGGAAGGATCCAGCTAGAAGGAGGAGGCACTTACGGATTCATGGCAACAGCGAGCCATTGCCACTCCTGGCATTCACCGGTCTAAGAAAATGCACGCTGCTCTCGTGACTGAGGGCTGGGGGCTCCCTGGGAGAGGAGAGGCTGAGCCCTGGAGGAGTTCAGCCACCGTCAGAAAGATGGGGACCTGGGAATTCTAGGAGAGAAACAGCCTGAATTCTCTCTCTCTCTCTCTCTCTCTCTCTCTCTCTCTCTCTCTCTCTCTCTCCTCCTGGTGCCTCTCATTGCTTAGTTCCTCTGCCAGATGCCAGGGGACTGGAACCCATCTGATGCCCAAACATGGCATTCAGCCCCACCAGTCACAGAGCAGGAAGAAAGACGTGCAGGTGTGATTGCGGCAAACGAGAAACACAGCAGACATTATTACAAGTAGATGCGGCCTTCAGAGGCCTTTCCCCATTTATAGGCCCAGGGACACCGACACATGGGACAGACTGCTGAATCTCAGGGGGAAGGCGAGGGTGGGTGGGAAAAGATTAAGCAAAGAATTTACACGCATCTATGCATAACCCATGGACACAATCTGGTGGTGAAGGCCTGGGGGGTGAGGGGTGGAGGGTGGGGAAGGGCAGGTACAGGCTGGAAGGGGTCAGTGGGGAAAGAGGGGGGACACCGGCAATACTTTTAACAGTAAAGACAAATTTAATAAGTAAAGTAAATAAAATACATAATGCATCAAAAACCCATTGGGGTTAAAAGTTTTTAAGTCAGTTGTTTGGATTCTATAATGCATTTTCCATCCAAAATATTTGCTAGAATAAGTCTAACAAAAGAGGTGTAAGGCACTCATGAAGACTGTTATAAAATGTTCTTGAAGGATACACATTAGGATCTGAGTAAATAAAGAAATGTACTCATGCAGGATAAGAGTCAACACTATTATAATGTCAGTTTTCTTCAAATTCTTCTAGAAAGTCAATATGTTTCTATTAAAATTCCAAAAACTTCCAGGCAATAAAATTCACACAGTAGACTAAAGGTCAAAATTATGCATAATTTTTTTTAGAATAGTGAAGAGAGAGAATTGCCTTCTAGATTTCAAGAGCTATTGTGAAATCATAGTACAATAATTTAGACAAGATGCTACAGTTTGTTTCCAGGTAGACAAAGATGCTAATGGGATTACATAAAAGCAAAAAACAGATACGCACACCCGCATTTTTATCATATGCATATGTACTCACACGCTGTGTGTGTAGGGGGGGTGATGCAGTGATTATGTGTGTATGCCAAATGACATTTATTGAACCATCTTTTATAATGGAGAAACCTGACAAGAGAATGGAATGGGTAAAGGGCATTATATACCTAGAGTAGAGCAATGTTATAATAGCGATGAAAACCAATGACGTAAGTATTGACGTGAGAGGGAATAGAACCACCTGCTTGCCTGCGGAAAAGTTTGAAAGGGGATTCCCTGTGATACTAGGGCAGTGGTCGGCAAACTCATTAGTCCACAGAGCCAAATATCAACCGGACAACAGTTGAAATATCTTTTGAGAGCCAGATTTTAAAAAGTTAAACTTCTTCTAAAGCCACTTCTTCAAAGTAGACTCGCCCAAGCCATGGTATTTTTTGTGGAAGAGCCACACTCAAGGGGCCAAAGAGCCGCATGTGGCTCGAGAGCCGCAGTTTGCCAACCATGGTGCCAGGGGGACTTGCTGGAAAGCGGCCCTGGTGGATAACAGTGACACCTGCTGGAGGGTACCTACCACTGGGTCAGTCACACACCATGGGTGCAGCGGTGCACACCAGCAAGGATGCTGAGTGCGGGAAGCCACACCGGAAGCCAGGAGGAAAGCACTGTGCCTGGGAAGGAAATGCCCTTCCTCCTAGCGCCTCTTTTCGAACCCTCTCTCAATATTGTGCCGGCGGGAGAGAGGCTTATGACACCCTCGCCAGGACCACCCAGGAGGGCAGAGTCACGGATTTGATGATGAGCTGCAAGAAATTTTCCCAGTGGCCAAGCACAATCAATTCATGTGATCTGTTATGGAAGTCAAAACGCCATGCTCAACAGGGCTGCTTCTTACCTCGGTGGATTCCTGCCGTATAGTATCATCTACTGCAAAGACGGGAAAGGCGTGGGCTCTAAAACTTATTCTAAAAGGTACAAAGGTCACTCACAGCCATTCGAGAGTGCGTTAGCTTGAATGCTGTGGGGATCCTTGGGGGGAAGAGTTAAGAGGAGAAGGGAGTTGGGGCTGAGTCAACTCTGGATGCTCCTTAGGTTCAGATAAAGTCTCAGAAGACATGGCCAACTCCCTACAGCATCATCTTGGCACCCTTGTCAAAATCCGTTGCCCATAAATGTGTGTGTGTGTGTGTGTGTGTGTGTGTGTCTGAGCTCCCAATCCTATTCCTTTGATCTATGCGTTTATTCTTAGGCTGTCTTAATTACGGCAGCTTTGCGTTAAGTGGTGAATGTGGAAGTGTTTATTCTGCCAAATTTGTTCTCCTTTTCCAAGATTGCTTGGCTATTCTGGGTTTCTTTCCTTCTCATGTGAACTTTATGATCAACCTGTTAATTAAAAAAAAAAAAAAGTCGTTTGGATTTTGATAGGGAGTGTGTTGAATGTGTAGATTATGGGAGAACTATTGCATCTTCATATTAGTCTTCCAATCCATGTACAAGGGATAACTTTTAATTTATTAAGGTCTTTTTAAGTTCCTCTCGGTAATATTTTATAGCTGTCATTGTACAAGTCTTTTGTTTCATGTATTCCTAAGCATTTTATCCTTTTCAATGCCGTTGTAAATACAAATAATTTTTGTGTCTTGATCTTATGTCCTGTAGCCTTGCTGAACTCATTCATTAGTGCTAATATTTCCGATGGATTCCTTGTGATTTTCTGTACACAATGTCCTACTATCTGTAAAGTATGTTTTAGAATATTTTGGGTGATACGTTTTTTACTTTATATTAGATGCTGTAGAATTTCATTGGAGTTAATCAATTTTTTAGCATGAACAGAGTGAACAGTTTTGTTTTTATATTTTTCATGCAGGACAAACCAGCCAGCAAAGAAAAATCCAAGACACCAGTGAGATTTTTGCCACTGTCATTTACGGTAATTTACCAATTTTCACCACACTGTCTTGCTTTTAGAATAATGCTGTGTACTAGTTGTCAAACTGGCAAATATTTTTTTCTGATAGAGAACATCTATGAAGTACGTATCTTAGGGAAAAATAATAATCTTAATAAGTGAAGTATAAGTACAATGTCCTAGTACGTACAGAACATTTGAGTTTCCTGAATAAGCGAATTCTGAAGACGGTCTACAGGAGCAATGTTGGAGTCAGGAAAATGTTGGGGTGCAGTTTTGTCACGAATGGCTCTGTGATTGTTGGGGAGCCACTGGGCTCTCTGAGCCCTCGTTTCTGGTTTGAGAAGGACAGGTGAGGACTTGATGATCTCTTCCAGCATTAAAATGCTGGGGTACAGCCTTCTCATTATTTTGACTTTGAATTATTGTTGTCTTGTGGAGACGATCATTAAGCACTTCCAGTTGATAAAGTGCTGGAAAAGGAAGGTTCGACTGCAATAAAATTTACTGTTTCATAATTATGTTGAGTTTCATTCCATTGAGCCACACGCTTGTGGGTTCTGGAAGTTGAGTTTAAGTGGAAGTTCAATGCAATTTGTTTTGCAACATATTTTAAAAGCTCGGAATGAGCTATAATATGGAATCCGCCTAGCTTCCTGCAGAAACTATTTCTAAGCATTTCAGCTTAAAAAATCTTGACTGAGAAATTTTCAGGTGAATGTCCCTCAAGGTCAAAGTATGTGTTTTAATTGTGAACCTGTTTGTATTGATACTGCCAAGATTTATAAACCACATTTTATAAAATAAAGTTTATATAATCCTTTTTATTATTTCAGCAAAGATCTATTTTAAGTTTACTAGCTTAAAAGGCAAAGACCTAATGGCTGATCATTCTCATCATTGATGTTTCCATCTTTCTCTTCCTCTCTGAAATCAATAAAAAATAACATTTTTAATTTTTTAAAAAAGGCAAAGGCCTGAAATAGGACAGACTGTTTCTCTTTAAAAACTTAACACATTTTAAAACTGTAAAAAAGTCACTTAGTTTTTTTAATGCTACTAGGATATAGGCGTAGAAATGTCATCTAAATTTAAATTTACTCACTGAGTGAAATATTCAGTGGCTGAGATGAATCCTCTTTTCTAGCCAATGAGGCATATAATTATCTAACGTTTTCGTCGGCTGATTTAAACCTTATACCGTGTTCATATTTAACCGTATCTAGCAATTTCCCTTCCATATCCTTTGGGTTTTATGTCTTTTAAGATAAATCATATTTTTAAAATATTTAAAAAATAACCCAGTGAATAAAAATTTTTCATTTGAATGTGAAGGTTTGTACTTGAGTGGAAGTTCCCCATAGTGGTTAAGACTAGAGTGACCTTCATTGCAGGCCTCACGCTGCTGAAGGTCATCCCTGACCTTGAACCCCAGTTCGGTGGTGCCCCTCGCAGCCTCGGGGCACCCTTCCCAGGGGCTCCTTCCTGGAGCAGGAGAGAGGGCAGGGGACGGGCAGGTCACGGCGATTGGGATGGAAGGTGGTCGGGGAAGGACTGTGAGTACTCTGCTTGGGGGGTGGGGGGCCGGAAGCAGGGCCCAGGCTGGGGGGAGTGACCCCAGGAAGAAGAGCAGCCGGTCCCGGGGTGTTGCCAGGTTGGTGGTCACCCCAGGCAGCTGGCCTGGCCCTGCCGTGGCCTCTGAGGAGCTCAGAGTACTTTCTGGAATGCCCACGTGACGGTGACCGGGTAGCACCTGCCCATCAGCTCTCATCCACACGGGTTGGGGGGGGGGGCACCTACAGGGGAGGGTTGCTCAGAGATGGCAGCTCCCCGCCCCCCTCTGGCAGCTCATCTGTGTGGCCTGGGCCGCCCTGCCACCCTTGGCTTTGGAGACACCCTGGTGGGAAGCAAAAGGCCTTTTCTGGGTGAAGCTGAGGCTCCCCAACGACCGGGAGCAGACTGACCGGGGCCATGTCAGCAGTCGGAGGGGAGGCCGGGCGGGAAGGCGGGGGGCACAGGGCACATGTGCAGCTGCATGTGCGACAGGGTTCTCAGAGGGGAGGCTTCCCTGGGGGAGAGTGGACCTAGCAGAGGCCTGAGGGGGTCACAGACACTGAGGGCACAGGCTCTCGGGCCTGGCAGGACACAGGGGACTCCAATGAGGCCTCTTATTCAGAGCCACGACAAAGGTGCATGCCCTCTTATGGACCCTAGCCTCCTGTACCCCCACACACCTGCCTCCTCTGGGTCCCCCTCACCCCTGCACCCCTGCCTCCTGCACCCACACATACCTGCCTCCTGCACCCACACACACCTGCCTCCTGCACCCCCGCACACCTGCCTCCTGCACCCACACACACCTGCCTCCTGTGGGTCCCCCTCACCCCCACACACCTGCCTCCTGCATCCACACACACCTGCTTCTAGCACCACACACACCTGCCTCCTGCACCCACACACACCTGCCTCCTGTGGGTCCCCCTTACCCCCACACATCTGCCTCCTGCACACACCTGCCCCCTGAACCCACACACACCTGCCTCCTGCACCCACACACCCCTGCCTCTTGCACCCACACACACCTGCCTCCTGCACCCACACACCTGCCTCCTGCACACACACACACCTGCCTCCTGCACCCACACACACCTGCCTCCTGCACCCACACACCTGCCTCCTGCACCAACACACATCTGCCTTCTGCACCCACACACCTGCCTCCTGTACCCCCACACATCTGCCTCCTGCAGGTCCCCCTCAGCCCTCAGCCCGCAGCAGCTGGGTGAGGGGTGGCGAGGCCCGCACGTGCCCTCCTGAGACTGCGGTGCCGAATGGCCACCTCAGGGCACAGCGTAGAAACATGGACTCCAGTTAACCGGGAACAGCCACACTCAGCCAGAATGCCATCTGGCTGCATCGCCTTCCTTCTCAATGACACCAGGAGGTGGCTTTTAAAGCAATGTCCGCTTTATGCTGACCGGCCATCGTGCTTTCCTCCACACTGCTTTGCCCGACGGTCACTGAGGCCCATGCCCTGCGTGGCCCGCTCCTGAGGCGGCTTTAGGGAGGCCCTGCCCTTTCACAGACACATCGGTGCCCTGGTCACCACAGCCCGAGGCCGGAGGGACAGGCAAGGATGCTAACTGCTCGCAGCCACTTCCCGGGAGAGGGGAGAGAAGGCAAGGGGCCCAGGAGGCCAGGTCCTCCCTCTCACATATCCCCTACTCCCCCCCTCACCTCCCCCCCCCACCCCCCCACCCCCGCCCTGCACCCCGCAGGACAGGCCGCTGGCGGGCAGAGGAGAAGCGCTGCTGAGAAGGGTTGCAGGTCCCGCTCAGGAATCACAAAGGAGGGCAAGAGAGGCCGCGTGGGAGCTGAGAGGCAGCATCTCGGCAATGGGCAAAGAGCAGGCCTCACAGAGGGGCTTCCTAGCCCGGTGGTCGGCAAACTCATTAGTCAACGGAGCCAAATATCAACAGCACAACGATTGAAATGTCTTTTGAGAGCAAATTTTTAAAACTTAAACTATATCGGTAGGTACATTGTTATTAACTTAATTAGGGTCCTCCTCAGCTGGCCTTTGCTAAAAACTCGAGGGGCCAAAGAGCCGCATGTGGCTCGTGAGCTGCAGTTTGCCGACCACTGTCCTAGGGGACCCTCCTCACGCACCAGGCCCAGCAGCACTTTCCCCACAAGCAGCACTCGTGGCCAAAATGCGCAGGCAGCCGAGGGCGTGTTAGCGAGGAGCTGGCCGCTGGGAAGGAGGCCATTTGGGGCGAGTGGGACAAGAGTGGCCCTTGGTGCTGGGCCGGCGTGGGGGGCAGAGGGTCCCCGAAGGCAGGGGCGGGTGAAGGGCTTCACCGCTGTGAAGCTCTCTGGCTGGCATCGCTGGCACCTGCCCGTTTGCTTCTCTCCTTGTGGCACAGAGAGCAATCCCAAGGCAGACTTTGAGAATGTAAAGAGTAACACAGTAGATCTCACTGCTTTAGGTAGTTTGTGCTTTCCGTAATAGTAGACGGCTGAAAAATCGGTTGAGTGAGTCCATATCAGCACCGACAGTAAAGTCCCACCATCTCTCCCATGCAGGAGAAGTCAGCCAGCAAAGACAAAGACAAGGACAAAGGCAGAGGCAAGCTCCCGGCCAGGGTTCTGCCGCAGCTGGCCACGGTAGGTCCCGCAGCTCTCCCGGGAGGGGGCCCTTTTCAAAGCGCTGGCTTCGAAACTCATGGGAAGGAGACTCCTGGTTTGAATCCTGTGCTCCACTTGTTTTCTGGTGGAGAAATGCTCGGCCAGAAAAAATGACCACCTTAGTGAAGTGGCTATAAAAAGTGGTTCCCCCCTTCTGCACAGAGCATTGACTGTCCCGGCAAGAGAGCTCCTGAACGGGGCACGCACATAGCACATTGGTGTGGGGTCAGGAGAGGCCCCGTGCCGCTGGGTCATCACGGCTCTGTGACCCGAGGTATCGCGTGGCTCAGAGCCTCAGCTGCCAAGTGTGAGCGTGAGTGTGAGCGTGAGTGTGAACATGAGTGTGAGCGTGAGTGTGAACGTGAGTGTGAGTGTGAGTATGAGTGTGAGTGTGAGTGTGAGCGTGAGCATGAGTGTAATTGTGAGTGTAATTGTGAGTGTGAATGTGAGCGTGAGCGTGATCATGATCATGAGCATAATTGTGAGTGTGAGCATAAGGTGAGTGTGAATGTAATTGTGAATGTGAGCATGAGTGTGAGCATGAGTGTAACTGAATGTGAGCATGAGTGTGAGCATGAGGGTGAGAGTGAGCATGAGTGTAATTGTAAGTGTGAGTGTGAGGGTGAGTGTGAGGGTGAGTGGGAGCAGAGGTGATGTGAGGAGCCTTGAGATATGGCTTCGGCAGGCAGTGCACTCCTCCTCCTCCTCTTGGGCTGTGGACTGTCACTGCCTGCGGAAGAGGCCTCTGTAGACCGATTTGTCTGGGAGGTGCCAATGGACTTGACTGAGTGGTTTTACTATCTTGTAACCACGTGGAGTTCAATGCCATCGGGTTATGCTCTTGTGCCTCCTGGAAGTGGCACTTCAGTGGTGGGTCGATGCCACCCTGCTGCTTTAGAATTGTGATGAAACGCACACACATAAAACCTACCACCTTTCAGAGTGAACTGCAGTCCCGGCATTCAGAATATTCACATGGCTGTGCAGCCGTCACACCACCGCGCTCTGTAACTCCCCATCTTCCCACACCCAGCCGTCCCCCGGAATGACCCTCCCCCTCCTCTGTCCCCAGTGCCTAGTGGCCCCCGGCCCCTCTGTCTCGGTGAATGTGACCCCTCTCGGTCCTCATGTAAGTGGGATCCTGTCATATCTGCCTTTTCCTTCTGGCTTATTTTACTCAGCACGGTCTTCAAGGTTCAACCAAAGCACCATTTTAAACCATTTTAACAGCTGAAACCAAACTATACAATTGAATTTGTGTGTAGAAGAGATTCCTAATAATTGAGAAGGAAAGATTTTTTTAACTTGGAAACATGAATTGATATTCTGAGATGAAATTATATTGAATATTTCAAAATACACATTTCAATAGAAAACATGCTCTTATTGACAATCTGGTTAGCATGCCAAGTTCCGTGGAGCTGAGCTGTGGTATGTTTTCTCTAGTTCTGCAAAATCTGTCTTAAACTTCCTAGTTTAGAAGGCAAGACCTGAAATGGAAGAGACATTTTATTTTCTCTTTAAGATTTAACACATTTTAAAATGGGGGAAAAAAATCGCTTTTAGTTTGTTGTGTCTTGTTAGTATAGAGGTTTAGAAATGTAAATTTAATTTAAATTCCTTACTTAATATCCAGTGGCTGAGTTTTTTTTTTGTCAGGGGCATATAATAGTCTAAAATACTTTTGTTGGCTGATATAAACCTGGTTTTATGTTCATATTTGACTGTATATATTACATTTCCCCCAGCATTCTTTGAATTTTATGTGCTTTAAGGGAAGTCGTATTTTAAGGTATTTTTAAAGTCTATTTATTTATTTATTTATTTAGAAAAAGCATTTTCTGTTCATGGTGAGGTTTGGACCTGGATACAATTTTCTGGCCGCAGTTAAAACCCAGAGTGATTTTCATGACAGACCTCACCCTCCTGGGAGCTAAGGCGGCCCCTCTTTGTGTGTGTGTGTGTGTGTGTGTCTCTGTGTGTGTGTCTGTGTGTGTGTCTCTCTGTGTGTGTGTGTGTGTGTGTGTGTGTGTGGTCAGGTTGCTGTTGAGTGCTTAGGCCCGTGTTTCACGGGAGAAGTGTCACTGCTGCTGTCGCTGTCACCTTGCAGGGGAGCACGAAGCCACAGTGGCAGGAGGCCGCCCCGTCCTTCCACCTGAGCGTCAAGCAGGACGAGCAGGTCCCAGAGCCGTTCGGGGTGAAGAACGAGCAGACCTACGGTAAGGGCGTCCACGGCAGTCACACCGGATCGGGGGGAAGTTTCCGGAGAAAAAGGCACCTGACATTTAGCTAATGGAGTGGTGAAATTGCAGGATTGAAATAACCTTTAAATCAAGTAGACAAATTTACCGCAAATGTTTTCCTTCGGAGAGTGATTGATTCCCGTTGTGAGCTGGTTTAGGCCGTTGCAAATGTTACAGAAGCTGATATTTTAGGAATTGAGGTGTTTATCATACAGCTTTGACTTCCTGCCGTCAGGATTTGCCTCTGCGTCAAAGACTCTGACCTTTCTTCCGGGAGGGGGTTTCAAGGAGCTGTAAACATTATTTCCAGATTAGGCATTCTGGTATCTGCTCTTGTTTTGACTCACCGGGCTGATTACATTGAATATTAACATTGTTTTTCATCGTGGATCTTTAAGTTTTCTGCAATAGTTTTGCATTCTGTTTTTATCATCATTTTAATTTTTTTTTTCCCCTTTAAGAAGGTCCAATGGACATGCAATTGAAAAATTGAGTTTGTTAGCATTTTATTCAAGGTATAAAGTCAATGAATTGAATAATCTCGAAATAGCCCGTGGCTTTTGTTCTGATGACACAAAACAAGAGCAGCTAGCTTCCCGATGTGAAGGAAACGCTAATCCTGCTTCTGGTGGCTGGAGAACCCCAAGCGTGCATTTCTTCCTTGAAAGGCACTTGGACATCTTTGCTCTAATCACCGAACGTCCCCACTTCCTTTCCCGACGACTAACTGCCGCTTTCTAAACGTTCAGCCGATTACATGGAACACTTCGGGAGAAAGGGCACCCTGCTGGACCAGATCGATGACAGCCGCCCGGGGCCGTCCACCTCCAAAGCCAAGGCCAAGTTCCCGCACAAGGAGCGGGAGACCTTCCGCAGCACGCTGGTCAACGTCATCATGTGAGGGCTGCGCGCCGGCCAGCGGGCACCCTCTGCAGGGCCCTGGGGACTTCTCACCCAAAAGTATAAGGCTGGGCACCCCCTGTGAGCAGGAGGTCCCGGTTAGGCTCCCGGTCAGGGCACGGGCCTGGGTGGAGGGGCTCAATCCCGGCGTGGGGCCCGCAGGAGGCAGCCCGTCCATGGTTCTCCCTCACCTTGGGGAGGTCTTTTCTTTCTTTCTTTTCTTAAATATATTTTATTGAATTTTTTACAGAGAGGAAGGGAGAGGGATAGAGAGTGTGGAACATGGAAGAGAGAGAAACATCGACCAGCTGCCTCCTGCACACCCCCTACTGGGGATGTGCCCGCAACCAAGGTACATGCCCTTGACCGGAATCGAACCCGGGACCTTTCAGTCCGCAGGCCGACGCTCTATCCACGGAGCCAAACAGGTCAGGGTTTGGGGCGATCTCTTCCCCACCTCACCGGCTCAGGTCAGGGGGAGACGCCTGTCCCTCGGTGTCCTGGTGTGGGAAGGAAGGGCTGGGTGGAGGGAGCAGAGGAGCTGGCCGGCTTGGCGGGCCTGGGTTCGATGCTGCATGGGGTGCCAGGAGCTCCTCTCTCGGCCGCTTCCCTGCAGCTTCCTCCAGGCGCTCACCCCTCTTTCCTCCTTTCATCGTGACTCAGGGTGTGCATCCCGCTGTTCCTGGGACAGGCCAGCGTGCGGACACGTGGCAGGAAGTGGCCTGCCCAGACCCCGTGGCCCTGTGGTGGCTGGATGCCCCTCTTGAAGGGCGGACAGTGGGCGCCCTTTGCTTCCAGAGGGGGAGCTCGGGGGGCGTTCTGTGACGCTGGCTGTGGCACGTTCCTCTGGAGGGGGCTCTGGGGTCTGCGTTTGGAGGCGCCACTAGGATCTTAGCAGTTTGACTCCCTCGGACACTGCCCTCGATGCAGCCCTTTGGGGTCTCTCAGACAGTCAAGTCAGCACTCAGAACCATGCGGGGAGGGGGCAGGAAAGGGGGGCAGGCCTCTGGTTAGAACACCTCAGAAGCAGCGTTTTCTTCACCTGCTGCCCTGGCCAAGGCGGGTGATCTCTCTGGACCCCTGTCCCGTGCCGGGGTTCATGATTGAGGCTGGAACCCACTGAGGTTCCCCATCCCCCGTCCGGCCCACCCAGTTATCTCCTGCTGCACCTGGGCGTTCAAGTCCAAGGCCCCGCGCCCACAGGGCAGCCACCCCCCAGGTGTTGGCCGGTTGCTTAGCTTTGCCATTCCATCCTTCCTCCTCCCGAGTATTTCCTTTGTGACACATTATCCAACACTGAGAGAACGGTGCTTGGAGGTGTTTCGGGTTACCCGCGCTACCGTGCTGTCAGAAACGGAGGTCTCTTAGCCGCTTTGTCATTTTGTAGTCACGCCTTTTATAAACAGGACACGGGTGGACTTAGGGAAACGTAATCTCAGAGTTTCTGTACCTCAGTAGCACGTTTGATGCCATTCACAGTGTCTAGCTATTGGTATGCCTTACAGATGTGGCTTAGCTTCTACCAATCTGTTTTTAATTCACTGTGTGTTACTGCTGCTGCTTTTTTCTTTTCTTTTTTTCCTGCATTCTGTAGAATTGAATGTTCTCCCTTTATTCCTATTGACTTAAAGGCCAACGAATACATTTTTGTACTTTAAGTGATTATCCTGCCACCTAAAACTACATATTGTGATTTATTTTTTAAAGTTTAGAATTCATTTTATTTCTCTCCTCCCCTCCCCTCCCCACCCACCCAACTGTGTGGCACAGACAGACCCTGCAATGCTGTAAGTTACCGCTCATCATCCTTTGCGTTTTCCATGTGACTGCTGTTTAGTGCTGCCAGTTCTCCACTCTTGTTTTCAGTGAACACTTCCTTAGATGTACTACACAGTTTCTGATTTCTTAGAAAGCTGCCTAGGCACTGCACTCTTCCCTTCTGGGTTCATATTCCATTTTTTAAAAATTTTTGCTAAAGCTTCTTCCTTCATAGTTCTTCATCCCTATTGAATCCATTGGGGTGACGTTGATTGATGAAGTGATACAGGTTTCGGGCGTGCAGTGCTAGAACTCACCGTCCGTATATTGAATAGTGTGCGCACCACCCAAAGTCAAGTCTCCTTCCATCACCTTCTACCCCCTTCACCCTCTTCGGCCTTGGTGCTTCTCTCCATGAAGGTCCATGGGGAGGAAACAGCAGCCTTTCATCTCCGTGAAGATTTTTATTTTGCTCTTACCTTGAGTTAATTACTTAGCTGGCTATAGAATTAAAACAGAATAGTAATTCCCCGCCCTGAACATTTGGAAAACATTAGATTGGAAAATATTTACCGTAATTTTTGGGCCTGTATTATTTTCCCCAACTTCAGGAAGGTACACGTGACAGTTAGTGGGAAGGGATATTTTGTTACCCAGCATCACTGACCTGTAACCACCCCGGATGAAGCTGGGATCCAGAGCGTGATGCATTCGAGGAGAGAGAGGCTGAAGCTGTCCCGGAACAAGGGAATTTTCTCGAAGATGTGAACTATGCCTTTCCACACAGTGGAGCCCCAGGGGAGTCACACAATGTGGCTCATATCTTGTATAGATTTTGAATTGAATTATGGCTAGAACATCATTCTATTATGTGGACACTTAGTCAGCAATAAATACAAAAGAGCATGCGAGCTTCTATGTCATGCATTGTTAACTTGCATGTCCCTAGAAATCAGAAATGGTCTTTTGAAGAATGTCTGTGTCTTCTACAAAACCGCGTTGAAAGTCTTTTCCATCTGGGTTCTTTTAAGTTCAAATGTTATAAAGAAACATGCTCTAGACGGTTTGGCTTGGTGGATAGAGCGTCGGCCTGCAGACTAAAGGGTCCCAGTTGATTCTGGTCAAGGGCACATCCCGAGTTGTGGGCTCGATCCCCAGTGGGGGGTGTGCAGGAGGCAGCTAATCAATGATGTTTTTATCTCTCCCTCCCTCTTCCTTCCTCTCTGAAATCAATAAAAATATATTTTTTAAAAAGAAAAATATATAATTTAGGAATAATGCAAGCATGTCCTACAACATTTCAGAAAAGAGAGAGCTTGACCTCTGAGTAATGGTGAAGAATGAGGAGAGCCCACAGAGCGGCCTGTGGCCTCTGAATTAGATCTTACAGGTCACTTCCAGTCCAACTGTCTCTCTCTGAACGAGGAGCAAGTATCCTGGGAGGAATATGGTGCCAAACAAACATGTACACTGTTTATAAAATGTTAAACAATTCGTTTTTTCTTACAATTTAACAGAAGACAGTCCTGTTCTTTTTCTATCTATTTATATAAAAGCAGCTGTTTCCTACAGATATTTAAGGGGCGTGTTTATCATTGTTTTAGGCAACAGGATGCTGTCTCAGACCTGCCTGTTCCTGACGAAAGTGGCTTTCCCAAAATGGCCACCTCTGCCATAGAGAAAGACATCCTGGTAACGGCTTTCTTCCCTCTGCCTGACTGGGAGTAACAGAAGCACAAGCAGATGAGTGCCGGTTTTGGGGGTTGAGCTGTGCTCCTCCCTGTGGAGCCCTGTTGAAGGAGGAGTGAGCCGGGAGCCCCATCAGCTCACTCCGAGGGCTCCCGGAGGAAATGACTCTGTCCCTGGTCACCAGGACAGCAATCAGAGGGTCCCGAGTTACCTGCTCCCTTTGATGAAAGCTGGCCTCGTCCTGTACAGCTTTACATGTCTTTATTCTTCCATGAGAAATCATCTTAATTACATAATTTACATTTTACAAAGACTACTAACTTACTTTGAAAATGGTAACTTCGAGTATGTCAAATACAGAATTTTAGAAGATAGAACTATCCAAGACTTTAACACTGCAAATTTGAAAATATTTTCCTGACACATTTTAAAAACTAATGAAAATATATCGAAGCTAAATGGCCATTGCTAGAGAAATACTATCATGACTTAAAATGAAGACTTTATGCACATATTTAATCGCAGCTGTAAAATTACAGTGTGGAATATGAACAGGTCAATTGGAAATTTTCTAAGCCCTGTCATATTACATTTCTGAGATGACTGTTTAGGGATAGCTATGCCACTTGCAACTTTTAAGATCTACTTCTGAACATAGGTAATAAAAACAAAACACCAATGTTTCACCTACTAATACAACACTGAACTCGATTTCTGCATGGTCTTTGTTCAGTATGTCATGTGTTTAGTGATACCACTTGATGGTTTGTAGGTGAATTCTGAACTAAGATAAAAGCTTTAAAGTTCATGCAACATCATGCATATTTTTTTAAACTTAGGTAATCTCAAGCCATGCCTACATGTGTTGTGCAAAATACTTGTTTATTACAAGTTAGTTGGTTTTCCTCAAACTTTCATTTTACTCAGTGGTTTTATGTCTGAAACACACTTCTTTTATTGTAGCACTAAATCCATCTACATTTCTTCTGCTCCTTTATGCAGAGGTATTACTATTATATTCACCACGGGATTGATACGGACCACATCGCCCCGATGGAAGACTCTTGGCTGGATAACGTGTTGCATTTGGTCCCCCAGCATCTCAAAGTGCTCACCGACAGCATACTCACGCTCTCCGATGAAATGAGGGAAGATTATCTTCTCAGTGTAAAAAAGTCCATCGGTGAGCCAGCATGCATGTCTCATTAAAGATAGTTTTTTAACTTAAAAGTTAATATCTATACTTGTAACTGTTTCTTACATTTATTAATGCTGTTTCTTACATTGCTGTTACATTGCTTAAGATCGTAGCTAAGTTTTATTAGAAAAGTGTGGCAAACATTTTTTTTTTTAAAAAAACATGATCTTTTTTGTCTGTATGAATATATCCCCTCAACAAAGAACAGAACTGAAGAAGATTACAAAATGATACTTATTTAATTAACATGAATATTACTGATACTTAAAGTAGAATGTGATTAATGACAAAATTGTTGCTATGGATTAAGGGTTGGCAATCTACAGCTCACAGGCTCAGTCTAGACTACTGTCTGTTTTTGTCAGTAAAGTTTTATTGGAACACAGCTACATACAATCCTTTGCACATTTCCTATGACTGTTTTTGACCTATGAGAACAGAGTTGAGTTGCTGTGATGGAGACCTTATGGCTCACAAAGTTGAAAATACTTACAATCGGGTCCTTTACATAAAAAGTTTGTTGACTTGCAGTATGGACAAATACAGTCTAAGACTGACTAATCATCAAAACCATTTAAAAAGTGCTGACTACTGAACCATTGACCAGAACTTTTCTGTTTTCTTCCAGTTGATTTTGTTTTAAAAGATCCTAGAGACAAAGATGATAAAAAGCCAGAGGAACTTCCACCCCATCGTGCTGAGTAAGCAATCAAGTTTATCTGCAAATATTGATTATGTGACCATTCCTGTGTATTTGTAACTCTTTATACACTGGTACTATTTTCTTATATATATGTTTATAATTGATGCGTGTCATATATACAACTGGCCACTGTTTTTGCTTACTTATGTATTTAAGCTCTAACACGTTACTTTACAAATTGGTGGATAGGTGGTTAGACAAATAGACATGTGGTCAGTTGGAGGACTAGGTGGTTAAAACATAAGTGCCCAGTGGAAGAATCTGAATCAAACCTTTGTACATACACAGCTCCCAGCACAGACTGCAGATATAATCCTATATAATAAAAGACTAATATGCAAAGTGTGTGGTCGTCCAGTTATCTGTTCAACCAATCAAAGTGTAATATGCTAATTATATGCTAAGGCTGCTCAACCACTCGCTATGACATGCACTAACCACCAGGGGGCAGACACTCTGACCAGTAGGTTAGATTGCTGCTGGTTGTGGCTGATCCGAACTAAGCAAGACATTCTAGACATGCCCTGGAGCTCTCCAGCAGTCCCTCCCCATCTGGCCAACCTCCTGCATCCCTCCCCGGGCCTGATTGTGCACCAGTGGGGTCCCTTGGCCTGGCCTGCACCCTCTCTCAATCCAGGACCCCCTCGGGGGATGTTGTTTCGACCTGACGGTGGAATGACCAGTCACTATGATGCACACTGACCACCAGGGGGCAGATGCTCAATGCAGGAGCTGCCCCCTGGTGGTCAGTGTGCTTCCACAGGGGGAGTGCCGCTCAGCCAGAAGCCAGGCTCACAGCCGGATGCGGGAGCAGCAGCGGTGGTGGGAGCTTCTCCTGCCTCCACGGCAGCACTAAGGATGTCTGACTGACGGCTTTGGCCCGCTCCCCAAGGGCTCCCGGACTGTGGGAGGGCACAAGTTTCATGGACCAGGCCTCTGGTAGGGATATAAAAGTTTGATGGCAATTTGAATGACCCAAACCACATTGGGAAGGTGGCAGGAAATGTGTATACATAGAACATATTTTAATGTTACATGGATTAAAATATGGAACTCATAATGAGAAAATTCACTTGTAATACATTTTCCCTAAGATAATTACCATTTAGGAATAAATTCCTTAGTTTGAAGACTAGAATTTATGCTGATATAATTAGGTAACCAATTCAGTTTAACTTCTTCTCTTTTATATTGGTTGAAAGTTTCCCAAATGGTTTCCTATGATGACAAAAATAAAAAGTCTTGCAACCATTTCCAGAAAATCTTGCATGGAGAACAGCTTTTCTCCTGGAGATGGACAAAAGTCGCCCTTGTAAAGGTGCTGTGGCCATAACTAAAAACCTGGATTAAATTACTGCATAACAAAACAAGACTGGGTGTTTAAAATCGGTGTGGGTAAAAAATTATAAGCATAAAACGTAAATGTTTACACATGCCCTGAAAGATGAAGGTGGTCCATCTTCAATATGGAAAAGATGGTTATGCAGGTCTCAGGCCTCTCAGAGGAAGTGGCTTTAAGTGAGAATATTAGTGTCCGACTTTGTAGATGCTCTTCACACTTTAACGGAGGTGAGTTTCAAGGGCGTTTCCATACGAGGAAGGATTATATCCTTGCAATGTTTTAAAAATAAAGGAAAAGTTAAATGTTTTGTGTCCTGTTTAAGAAAATCTTTTAAGATGTACATCTATCTATCTATCTATCTATATCATAATATGTTTCTGTTTGATCATTGTAATTTATTTTTGGACTCAATAGGACAAAATGTTGAGAGAAAAAACACTTTACCTGATAAACATTCAAATCTAATTTCATATGCGTTATGGTCCTGAGATTGTAATAAATCATAAAGAGCATGACATGCACTATTATTACCACGAGGGATGCATCGTATTTTTAATTATAATTAAGCCATTATCCCTCAAAAAAGCGCATTCGCTATACAAATACTTTCCTTTGATCTTAGAGAAGCTGAAGTAGCATTTTCTCCATTTTCAGGATGGAAATTCTCCCGAAACCGTGGAGGAAATCGTTCCTGGCCGCCAGCAGCTACATCCGGGACCATCTGAACTCCATGAACCCCACCATGCTGGCCGTGCTGGACCTGTGGCACAGCAGCTTCAAGTGAGTCCGCCTGGCTGAGCTGCGCTTTGCGTTTGAGATGGAAATTCTCTCTTGTATGGCCTCTTAACCATCTCTTTTTTACTTTGGGGCAAATCTTAAAAATATCACAAATGCCATGTAAGTAGTTAAGCAATATAGAAATGTATGGAATAAAAAGCAAACACTGCCCCTCTCTCTAATCCAGTTCTCCCCTCCCCATCCCATACCCTGATATCACACAATCTTTTCTTTAAAACATATTTTTTTGTTGTTGATAGTATTACAGATATCTCCCATTTTTTTCCCTCTCTCACACAATCTTTAAGGGGTAATTACAGTTCAGGGGCTGAATTATCATGCCATATGGTTTGTTTGCTTTTTAATATTTTTATTGATTTCAGAGAGGAAGGGAGAGGGAGAGAGAGAGAGAAATGTCAATGATGAGACAGAATCATGGATCGGCTGCCTGCAGCACACCCCACATTGGGGATGGAGCCCAGAATGTGGGCATGTGCCCTGACAGGAATTGAACGCTGACCTCCAGGTTCATAGGTCAATGCTGACCACGGAGCCACTCCGGCTGGGCGTGCCACGACCTGTTTTAAATCCCACAGAACATTGGCCGCTGCCGAGACCGTATTGCCCATGCGAGTGGCATGAGTGACGGTCCCGGGTGACAGGGCCAGGCCTCACCTCCTGGTGGGGACAGGCCAGCGGGAGGAGCGCTGGTGGGCGCTGTGAGGCCGGAGAGCTTGGCCCGGGCTGAGGACAGTTCGCCTCGTGTTTTAGAAGCTCCAGCTTCATCATCTCCCCTTCCTCCAACTGCCACTTCCAGGGCACACTGGGAGTGTGTCTTTGTAAATGTGCAAAAGTAATGCATATATGTCATTTTTCTTAAGGAAGGCCTCCCAACAGCCCCCTCAGAACACGGATGGGCCCTGTCTTACGGCAGAGGAGAGGGCACCCTGGACTGGGGAGGTGTGGGGGGGAGGGAGACCGGGTCTGGAGCCTTTTCTCCCCCACCACGTGTTTTCCGCTCAGCCTCACAGGTGGAGCTGCCGGAACGCGCGGGGCTGGGTGGGCCAATGACCCAGCTTGTTCATAAAGGGCTAGGCTTTGTCTGCCAGACGTGCTGTTAGGCTGAGTTTTCAAAGCATCCAGATGAAGCCGTTACGCCCTGCCGCCCAGTGGTCCAGCATACCCATCACCTCAGCACAGGGGCGCCAGCACCGCTAACCCGCTCTGTGCCTCGGGGTCAGCAGGTGTGAAAAGCCATGGCCAGCGTGACTTTCGGGTTCAAAGGCTTGGAAACCGTGGAGGAAATCGTTCCTGGCCGCCAGCGGCTGAAGGGCAAACTGACACAGGAGACAAGAAATATTAATTTGGAAATTATGGGGGAAGCTGGGGAAAGCGTAACAGTAGTAGTCAAGTTCCACTGAGTCTTATTTACTAGAACACAGGATTGCCTTTTAGGAATGCAAACAGACACATGTCAATGGTGATGTCTAGTAAACAGTAAGATGATCAGGTTGGGGGAGTGTGCTTTAGGTCATTGAGTCAGCAGTAGGTAATAAAATGCAGATATTCATCCTGGAATATTCAAAGAGCCCCCTTCTGACCAGCTTCTAGCATTTGTATTAATAACTGTTGATCTTGGTTCTCAGCAGCCATGCCCTGTACTGAATGCTTTATGACCTAAGAGATTAATTTAGCTTGTGAAAGGAGTATAAATAAATTGATTTTAAATGTGTTTTGTTTACTAGGTAGGGTTTTATATTAACCTTTAAGTAAAAATTAAATGTGATGTTTTTAATAGTGGTTACTATCTTTTAAATAATATAGAAATCACTTAATCACGTGGAAATAGGGAAGGAATCTATAGATAAACTGTAGTGAGTTGTGGAGGTGTTTCTCTCTTTTCCGAGTCCATTACAGAAAAGGAACGCGTCTGGTTCCCAAGTGGAGGAGCTGGGTATTAAGAAATAAAGAAGAAAGAGACAGTGGGCAGAAATAGAAATAAGCTGGGAGCCAGGTGGGATGCCATCCTCTGTGAAGGAGAGGCAGAGACCCTGAACCCACGCAGCACATTTATTTTTATACCCCCAAATACCAGGAAGTATCACCAAAACTCAGGATCAAAGGAGCTTAGGTGGGCCCAGGTCCTATTCATTCCCTCATTCCTGGTGCTAGACTTGATTTTCATCTCAGGTAAGAAGTCAGGACTGATAACAACCCCTTCTTTCTTATGGGGGGTGTAACTAACACAATGGGAGGCTCTGCCAGTGGAGTAGGGCTCAGCTGACAACAATTTAAAGAATGTCCATGTAGCCGAAACCTGTTTGGCTCAGTGGATGGAGCAACGGCCTGCGGACTTGGGGGGTCCCAGGTTCTATTCCAGTCAAGGGCATGCACCTTAGTTGCAGGCACATCCCCAGTGGGGGGTGTGCAGGAGGCAGCTGATTGATGATTCTCTCTCATTGATGTTTCTGACTCTCTATCCCTCTCTCTTCCTCTCTGTGAAAAATCAATAAAATATATATTTTTTTAAAAAAAGAGAGAGAATATCCATGTGCCTTCCCAGGCAGCCCTCTACAGTGAGTAACACAATTATACAAATAGGTAATCAATGAGTAAACCACATATAGTAAGTCCATAAGTTTAGAACCTATGTTATCTTCTACTTACTTTGTTGTTTCAGGTCTTATATTTAGGTCTTTAATTCATTTTGAGTTAATTTTTGTGTATGGGGACAAGTGGAACCACAGAAGACCCCGAATAGCCAAAGCAATCCTGAGAAAAAAGAACAAAGCTGGAGGTGTCACACTCCCTGACTTTAGCTTCTACTACAAAGTGACAGTAATCAAAACAGCAGGGTACTGGTAGAAAAACAGACACACAGACCAATGAAACAGAATTGAGAGTCCAGAAGTAAACCTACATGTACTCGGGCAAATACATTTTTATAAAGGAGCCAAAAACATCTAATGAGTGGGGAAAAGCCTCTTCAATAAAGGGTGCTGGGAAAGTTGGAAAGTCACATGCAAAATATATTAATCATATTTAAAATTATATTGTCTCATGTACTTGAATTTTTAATTTTATGAAACACAAATTTTAGTGATAAAACTTAGAAATATCATATTTTTTAGAAGGGATAAAATAGCAAAATACTATAAATAGCAATATACATATATTAAAAAAAAAAAAAAAAAAAAGGATAGACATGAAATGAGGAAGACCCCAAGAAAAGGATGCGGCATAGAAGCAGAATAGTAAGTAAAACAGGTGGGGTAGATGTAGTGAGTTGTGGAGGTGTTTCATTTTTATCTCACAGGAAATTCATTTTTATCTCACAGGAAATTACGTTTAATTGACACAGAAGAATTTCACAATCGCCATGAGGCATTAGAGCTGTCAAATTTTCAGACCATCATCATGAGACACCTGGAAACTGCCAAAGAGACTCTCCTTAAAACGTAAGGCTCTGACAGCGGATAATGAATTTAAAAATGGGATTGGTGGGGTTCTGCATTTAGAAAGTTGAATTTTAACAAGTTTGTAATCATTTCTGCTTAAGAGTTAAATATGATATGGTTGACTGCTTTGGTCTGTGATGTCTACCCAAATGTTTTACACAGCACAGACTGTGCAGAAACTGAGATAATTATGGTTGATGGCTACTTTTTTTTCCCTAATTTCTGGTTTCCACCTCAGTTCTAATTTAGTTTGCTTAGCATAACACCCTCAAGATTCATCCTTATTGTCCCATGGGGGAATGATCGTGGTTACTCACTTGCCAGATATTTATTTGACGTTGACTATTGACACATGTAGGTTGCTGTGCTTTTTTCATTTTGCTTTTGGATGAGAGATGCAGAAGAGTTTAAAGAATGATTAGGTGGGGGAAATATGCCTTTTAAAGAAGTTTACAATCTCATTGGAGGTTAGATTTGTCAAATGATAATTGCACCAGGGCTTCATCTTAAAGGGTAAGTTCGAACTCTCAGCTCCCAAGTTCTGCAAAAGGCCTCACAGCATTTCCCCCACTTACTTCCTCCTCCTTTCTAGCCAGTGACCTGATCAGATATATTAGCTACATCTACCCCACCTGTTTTACTTACTATTCTGCTTCTATGCCGCATCCTTTTCTTGGGGTCTTCCTCATTTCATGTCTATCCTTTTTTTTTTTTTTTAATATATGTATATATTTTATTGATTTTTTACAGAGAGGAAGGGAGAGGGATAGAGAGTTAGAAATATCGATGAGAAAGAAACATGGATCAGCTGCCTCCTGCACGCCCCCCCTCTCCCCCTGGGGATGTGCCTGCAACCAAGGTTCATGCCCTTGACCGGAATCGAACCCGGGACCCTTGAGTCTGCAGGCCGAAGGTCTATCCACTGAGCCAAACTGGCTAGGATGATCTATTCTTTTTTTAAAATACGTATATTTTTATTGGTTACAGAGAGGAAGGGAGAGGCAGAGAGAGACAGAAACATCAATAATGAGAGAGAGTCATGGCTCGGCTGTCTCCTGCATGCCCCACACTGGGGCTCGAGCCCATAACCTGGGCATGTGTCCTGACCTCCTGGTTCATATGTCAGCTGGGCATCATTTCTGTCTATTCTTTGGTGGCACTGCCATCTTCACTATAAAATCCTTCTTCACTAATAAATGGGAAATTACATCTCTGTCCTTTGACTTCAAAGCTGTTTTGCTGCTATGACACATGGTCTTCATTGTTATGAGGGAAGGGATGATGTCATAAAGTTTTATGTCTCTCATGTCGTGTCCCCAGCGCAGAGTGGACACTAAAACACATTTGTTAATGAGGTGAATGCATATATTTAAAGTTTAGTTATTCTTGGAGCCCTCAGACAACTCCTGAGGTTATGGATTCCCTGTTTTAAAAAATCCAGCATTTCTGTTCTTTTCTTTCTTTTTTTTTTTTTTTAAATATATTTTATTGATTTTTTACAGAGAGGAAGAGAGAGGGATAGAGAGTTAGAAACATCGATGAGAGAGAACATCGATCAGCTGCCTCTTGCATACTCCTACTGGGGATGTGCCCGCAACCAAGGTACATGCCCCTGACCGGAATCGAATCCGGGACCCTTCAGTCCGCAGTCCAACTCTCTATCCACTGAGTCAAACCAGTTTCGGCTAAAAATTCCAGCATTTCTTAATTTTGTAGTGTTGGACAGTGGTTTTATAAACAGAAAACTTCATCTATTGTCATCCTGATGTATCTACCCTGTTTTCCCGAAAATAAGACAGTGTCTTATATTAATTTTTTCTCCCAAAGTTGCGCTAGGTCTTATTTTCAGGAGATGTCTTATCTTTCCATGCGCTAGGTCTTATTTTCCGGGAAACACAGTATATATTTCACTATTTTCCTTTTATCATAAGGATAAATACACATTTCAATCTCATTCACTGTTTCAGGATTTTATACTCAGGGAAATAAAAATAGAATCTACTTGATTTTGTTGATTTGTACCTTGTTTTCAAGTCACTGTGAAACAGATAGGACAGCATAAAATGCCAGCTGGGTTGAACCAAACAAACCCTCCGTTGGCTCAATCAGTTGTTCACATGCTCGCTTTAAGCGAATCCATTCCCAGAAGAACATTCGGGAGCTCGGACAGCAGGGGCACCTTGTAATAGTCAAAAAGTTCGTTGTCATATTTATTCAAAAAGTGCATCCAGCATAGTCCCAGGAGTTACCTTTCCTCACAGCATCACACCACTGAGTCGTTTTCTTTCTTATCTTTTTAAAAATATATTTTATTGATATTTTACAGGGGGGAAGGGAGAGAGATAGCTAGAAACATCCATGAGAGAGAAACATTGATCAGCTGCCTCCTGCACACTCTCTACTGAGGATGAGCCCGCAACCAAGGTACATGCCCTTGACCGGAATCGAACCTGGGACCTTTCAGTCCGCAGGCCAACGCTCTATCCACTGAGCCAAACCAGTTAGGGCCTGAGCCGTTTTCCATTGGCTGTGATGCAAGTGTAGGTTCCTGGGAAATGTGAATCGGGCCAGCGCTTACACTCAGGCAGCGGGCAGTGTCACTTAGCACCGGGCCTCTCCGCGAAGGCCTTCAGCTGTCCGAGAGCTACGGGGAACGCTCCGTGTGAAGGGGGTAATTCGCTAAGAGCATGAGCCTCTAAGAGTCTGTTGTTCTTTCCAGGTGGTTTCCGGAAGTGCAGAACATTTATTACCAGGGCAATAAAAAGAGGCAGCTGCCCAGTGGCGAGAGCAGCTCCAAGCTGGAGTCCTTTTTCAACTGCGCCGCCACCCTGATGACCCTGCAGCTGCAGGACCTCACACTGTCCTCCATGCAGGACTTCACAGACTTGATCTCACAGCCCCCGGTGAGGCTGGCTGGATTACACCAATACTCAGCGACTGACTCACTCATTTTCAATCTTTTCAGGGAAGAAAGGCTAGAATGTCTTTACCAGTGGGACAGCAGAAAGTACAGGGTGGGGTGGAATTAGGTTTGCAGCTGTTCTCTTGGAAAGTGATACAATGATTAATAATTAATAACACAAGAATAGGCTGTGTTCCTCATACTCACCACTATGAACCTCCTTTTGTCCCACGCTGTATGTCCTTAGACCCATTATGCTTCTCTGTTTAAAAACACAACACAAAGTGAATGTCAGCCTGTGTGTTTGGGATATGTGGGTATCCATCAGCACGTTGGGGAGGATCAGCAGAAATATGTAAAAATTCCCACAATTAGGACATTTGGGTCAGGATGGCCGGGGAACGTTTCCAAGAGAAACTCTTTTTTTTTTTTTCTTTCACAATTCTAGAGCCCCAGTGCCATGCACATCCTCCTTTCCCCAGAATCCATAGGCCCCGGTGGCTTCTAGATGCCAGCAGGTCCAGCTGGGAGTCACTTGCCCTTTTCCATAGCTCTTCTTGGGCTTAGCCGTCCAGGGCATTAAGAGGAGAGGTGGGGTTCCCGTATTCCAACGGGGCCAGCACACTTTTCAATCTATCGCAGTTCATCTGTGCAGGGTGGGGCAGAGGTAGGTTTGCCGTCGTTTGTATGGAAAGTAAGACACTAATTAGTAAACAATAACCCGAGAATATGCACTTTTTTTTTTTTTTTTTTTACAGGATTCTGTTAGAGCTTTTGAACATCCAGGTTTCATCATGAGGCTGCTTCTTGATAACGACACCATTAAGTTTGAGCCTCAGTTTGAAGACTACATCGACATCTTTCTAAATATTTATGATGTCATGATTAAAGCTGTCAGTTTTGTGCCGAGGGTTGAGACAAAATTGTATTCTAAGTGGGTAAGTAACAAGTATATTCTGATTGCTCGAGTTGGGATGATACTCACTTCAAAAGGTGTGGACAGGGATCCTGTGCTTTGGAGAATTTAAACAGCCTAGTAACACTGACTTACAAGGAAGTTTTGCTCCAAAAGAATACTGTTTTCCAATTAACTTCCCTAACAATACTCCTAGTTTCTCAGTCCAATCTTCCACTGGAATCTGCTGGTCAGAGAGAGACAGTCCCAGGCTAACATTCTATCTGGGATGATCAAACAGAAATGGAAAGAGAAAGCAAAAAGAAATGGGAAGTCCCTCTATCCAAAGTTCATGTCCGGGGAGAAACAGAGATCTTAGAAGTTACTCACACAGGAAAGAGACAGAAGGATGCACGGAGGAGGACGGTTTACCAAAGTCTGCGCTGTTGGAGATGGCTTTACTAGATTACCACCTAAATATTATACCAGCGTTAGAGAGGCCTTTGAGTGAGATAATGAGCATGCTCTTAATGATCTTCAGCAGCAACTGCCGAGGTGGAATTCAGATAGATTTATTATACAAATTTTGATAGAAATTGAAGGGGAAATTAAAAAAATTTTAAATTAAATCCTTTCCCCCACAGAAGGCAAACCTATGAGGAACTTAAAGTATTGTGAGTCCGCCTACATCACCATCTCTTGATAGAATTTGAGATGCTTTTGAACACTGAACTATCTCATCTAATATATCATTTCTCTTTGCTCTTGATCAGAACCGATTAGGAGTCACATGGAAACCATACTTTCAAATATAGTTCCGAAGTACTGGTCTCCAGTTCTCTTTAGAAAAATGAATCCATAGCCTTTAAAAATTACACAGGCTGTTAATACATCTAAGAAACATTCCATAATGAACACTAATGAGCTTTACATTGGATCCAATGATTTTACATGACACACAGTACATAATAGAGATGGCTTTAGTCTAACATTCTTTCTGAGAGAAGATGACACCCTCATCCACGGAGCCAAGGGGTGAGGTGCTGGTGGTGGGATTCACTCAAGTTCTCATGAAGCATCTGTAGTTCTAAGCAAAATAATTTCCTGAAATGCCCACTAGGGGGCATAGTGGTCAAATGCACCCTGGATACCTGTCTAAATTGGTTCTCTTAAGAATCCTTAGAGAGCTTTAGCCCAGAAACCTGATTTGTTTGCTTCAATAGATTCACTGTATCTTGATTTTCTTAATAAATCCCATGCAAATAATAAAAAAGATGCCCTAAGCCCAACCAAAAAAAAGAATCCCTAGATATTATCAATTTGAATGCTGCAGAACACCCACTAACCTGGTTCAAGATGGTAGACCATGTAGGCACATTTATTTGTCCTCTTATTTGAAAAAGAGGAGAAATGCTTTTGAGATTTGTTTGCTTATTTGAAGTCATGTCTGATCCATTCTTGCCCACCATTATACTAATGATGATAGCAGAACGCAAATTTTGCAATGAGGGATTTTCATCTGCTCTAGTTGTGGTTAGTGAATTAGAGGTCAATAATGAGTAAACAGTCTTCCCTTGCTCTAGACACATTACTCCTCAAAGTGAAAAACTGTGATTAGAAAAAAACATGATGATGTGACAGTAAAATGCCTTACTTTTTAAAATAATGTACAATGCAAACACTGCCTCATAAAACTAGCATATACAATTGGACAAATAAAATGTGGACTTTGCTGTTTTTATATTCTCTTATGTGGCATACATTTTTAAGTGACTGTTCTTTCATTCATAGAGAAAAGCAAAACATAAACTAGGTAGGTAGCCTTAGGAAAAAGTAAAAAGTTATATGAAAACTAGATATTTAAAATACACACACACACACACACACACACACACACACACACAAAACCCCCAGAAAACAATAAAATAGAAAGACTGCATATCTCACTTTAGAGAGTAGAAAATCAAAAATACCTTGTGAATAAAAAATAATGTCAATATGGTAAGATTGGCCTTTTGATAAAGCTAAATGACACAGTTACCTTTATATGAGGTATGTTAAATTACTACCATTGTCTCTTCCCCCACCCCCACCCCCCAATTTCCCTGTTTAGGACAGTAACTCTAAGCCAACAACCTTGGTACCAATAATCCTGGATGAAATCATTGGAGGTCACAAAGAAAAGGTTAAGGAGGTGATCATGAGAGAGAGTGCAGCCCCCATGGAGCACCTCAAACTCTATGACAAGTACGACTTCTTGATCACCAGGAAAGCTGAGCGGGATGCGGACGCTTTCCTTGCAGAAAACCATCATTACGAGAAAATAATACAAGAAATCCGTAAATACCAACAACTTATAGAGGACATACAGTTCACAACGAGAAAGGTAGGCGGCCCATTTCGTACGGCTCTTCTCTGGACCTCATGGCATTTCCCCAGGGTCGCCAGGATGTGTTTTCAGGCCACACTGGGAAAGATTTTGACTGGAACTAACAAAAGGGAATATACTGATTGAGCCTTTCCATGTGGCAAGCATTGTGGGAAACCCAGGATACCCAGAGCTGAGCAAAACAGACACAGTTCTGGGGCTCATAGAGTTGAAAGTCTACGACAACCCTAACTTTTTAAGCACTTTCATTTGACCCCAAGAACTTAAATTTTTTTTTTTTTTTTTTTTTTTTGGTTAATCCTCACCTGATGATATTTTTCCATTGATTTTGTAGGGAAAGTGGAAGAGAGAGGGAAAGAGAGAGAGAAACATCGATGTGAGAGAAACACATTGATTGCTTGCCTCTTGCATGAGCCCCTACCAGGGCCCGGGGCAGGGAGGAGCCTACAACTGAGGCACTTGAACGGAATCGAACCCGGGACCCTTTGACCCACAGGCCAACGCTCAGTCCACTGAGCCATAAAGGCTAGAGCAGAACTTAATTTCTTTACTTTAATGTTTATAACTCCTTTGGAAAATATGGTAATCTCACCAAAATATGGTTACTTCTGTTTAGTAGGAGACTGGTAAATTAAAATTTTCTCCTTTTTTTTTGGTACTTTCTAAATTTTCTACCATGAACATGTTACTTTTTGTGTACAAAGCAAATATAACATATAAATCTTACACTGTTAAGGAATAACATAGTTCTCCCAAAGTTTTTATGTTTATTATTATCTTGAAGTAGAATTGGCTTTCAAAATAACAAACTCTTCAAAGAGATTTACTCAAAAGATAGTTGTAAAAACAAATGAGTATTTAAAAAACCCGCCTACATGACTTGAAAAAAACCACCCTCAATAACCTCAATGTTATTAGATCAGAAACACACACACAATTAATGTTGTCAGAAAGGCAAAATAGTAGAGACCTTTTATTTTATCATGTTTACTAAACTTCTAATACTTGGCATTGTAGACTGTTCGCTTAGGAATGTTTGAAATGCGCTGTGATGATTTGATTAGAGCTTTGGTGAAGCGAGCAGAGGTTATTTGTGGAAAACTTGTAGCTAAAATGTTCAGAGACCATCAAGAAACAAATACAAGGTATTTATGTGATTTTGATTACATTTTCATTTTGTGGGGAGGGATGTTGTGAAATAGAATCAACTGTCATTCAAAATGGTTTAGAATCGTGTCAGAAGTGACCCAAAAGAAAAGATAATGCCGAATTTATTTCTATGTGGCTTTTGGTGTTGTTTGGTGGTTAGTAGTATTGTTTCTGCCACAGGTACCTTCCCAGTTTTTGTAATTACAATGGCATGAAAATGCTTTGCATTGCACTTGCACGAGCCAGGCACGCATTATCTGTGTCCATGTCTTTAACGTTGCGTGGTCAGTACCCGAAGTGGGTTTTCCAAGTGGGTTCACGCGGTCACCGTCCTGGGTCCTTAGGGACCCGCACACCTGGAGCTTCCTCTTTCTGTCGTTACCTTTCAAGTCCATGGTAACTCTTGGTCTACACGAAGAACCCATTGGTTCACGAACCTCGAGATGCTTAGGAGGTCACCTCGCAGAATGCTAAGGCAGAACACCTGTTGACTTAGGACGCATAGCTAGTCTTCCAACAACTGGGGTCATTGATGCCCTGGCCGCCTCTTTTCTGGTATCAGTTTGGGGGAGGGGAGGCGAATGGCACAAATGATCGGAATGTGTACAGTTAGGATATTGGGGAGAAAAATAAATTGTTGAAAGGGACATCTCTTCCAGGCTGTAAGAAGCCGGAAACAAGCTTCCTTTACCTATCGCGTGCTAGCCAGACTCCGGGCCCAGGGACCACAGCCGCCACTGCTGGGGGAGGCAGTGGGGACACACACACACAAAGACAGGCAGGCCATACGTTACCACCGCCCGCAGTAAGGCCTGCCCTGGGCCACGGAAGCAGAACAGGGAGGGACACAACCTTCTTTCGGGGTAGAGGATGGGGAGAGGGCCAAATCAGGGCAGGCTGTCCAGGGGAGGCGGCGGTGGATTCGTTTTGAAGGAGCGGGAGGCTGCCAGGTGAGCGGTGTGGGCAGAGAGAGACTGAGTGGAGGAAGTGAGGGGTGAAGACGGCCTGGGGCCTGGTCAGTCCGAACCTGGGAGGGTGGGTGCTCCTCTCTCAGACACTGTGAGGGGGAGGGGGAGGAAGAGGGGGGCAGGAGAGGGGGCGCCCGGTGAGAGGGCTTGGCTGGGGGCAGCTTCTCTAGGAACCGGGTCGTGTATTCAGCAGAGCACCCTTTCCTCTAAAAGCGCCGGGAGCGGAGTGCAAATGTCTTGCACGGGCAGCTTTTCAGGCCGAGAGCAGAATTTCCTTGAACTTCACAGCTATTTCCCCGCCTCTTACCTGCCCTCTGCGCTCCAGCCCGGTCCACTCCCCCTTTCCCCTAAGGGTCCTCTCACCGGACTCATCAGATGCACAGAGGACGCATCGGGGCTGTTGCAGGGATCGTGGGCTGTGCATGCCCACAGCTTCTTGTCCCTCTGTGTCCCACCCGTCTCTCCCTGAAACCTGCAGATGGCTCCCCACGAGCTCAGAGAGGGAGACTCTGACACCATCCACAGGTCTCTCTACCTGCCCGTGAGCTCCACCCCATCGCTTCCCCCCTCCGGCTGCTCCCCGGTCTGAGCTCTCTTTCTCTGTGATTCCACCCCTCCCCCTGAATTTACACACATGTTCAAGGCCTCTCCCAACCCCGGCCTCACCTCAGTGTCATCCCCACGCTCTCCTACCTCCTTCACCTTGTGCCGATCTTCTCCAAGACATTTCTATCCATGTTGTGTGGACGGCCGTAGAGCCCAGCTCATGTTGGGTGTGCTGGTTCATTTGCTCTCAGCCTCACAGTAACTTCGTTCTTTATTTTGGCCACAGCCCCAACCAGTAGGCAATCCTGGCATCTCACCAGAGGTTTCTGGCACGCGGGGGCCCAGGCGAAGCACTCCCTCCCGAGACGTTGCTCACGCCTCCCTTCGCCCCACTTTGGTCCCTGCCGTCACAGCCAAGTCTCTGCCAGGCCGGAGACTCCGGTCGGGAGTGATGGTTTATGGTCTCCCGGGTGGCGTGGGAACCCCTTGAGGGCCCGTGTTACCTTTTACTCATGTCTGTGTCACATATACCATCATTGGGAACATAATAGACCAACAGCAAATGTGTATTGAATAAGTGACCACAAATTAGCTTTAAATCTATTAGGTACCATGTAAGTAAGGTAATCTTATTTTATGTCTCATGGGATGGAGCATTCGTGTATTTGGGAAGGCAGTTAATTAATTCTGGCCTTCGCCGGCTGTTTCAGGTTATGTGATGAATTTGAGAAGATCGCTGAGAGGGCTCTCAGCACCCCTCCAAACACAGCGGAACTGATGGAGATGAAGGTACCGCCTACAAAGTCTTTGCGGTTGTATGTGCATCAGATAATGTTTGATCTTTTTTCTCAGCAATTATTTACACGAGAGTCGATAACAAACCCCTCCAAAAGTGATAAGGGCGCCTTCAGCTATTCTGTGGAGTAATGATGAGTCTGCAGGGGCGGTGCAGGCCAGTGCCACGGGGCGGTTCTGGTCTCCCTTGGGCCGCTCACACGTAGCCCGGTTCTCCTGGGATCACCAGCGGACCTGGCTGAGCAGTGGCCTCGGCTCCTGTCCAGCCTCCAGCAGGCTCGCCTGGGTGCTCACGACTGGGCAGAGGCACAAGAGCAAGCTCAGCTTCTCGGATGCTTCTCGGGTTCTCCTTGGGTCCCAGTGGCTCACATCCCATTGAGAAAGCGGGTCCCGTGCCCACAGTTAGAGAGAGGGGATCTGCGGGCAGATCCTGGGAGGGGGCGGGTGAGGCTTGTAAGCATGGTGTCCCAGGATGGTATTGAGAGCCCCGTTCACAACTAAAGGCATAAACCAGGACCATCTGGTTTATCAACGAAAATTTTATCCTTATGTGATTTTTTTTTTGTTTTGTTTTTATATAGGCTGAATTTTGTTAAATATTAAAATTTTCTGTTATACTTTGCTGAAATATATTATGTTTTGAGCATAGGACTTATGGTACTTAAAATAGTGGATACAGGATCTTTTTTTTCTTTTTATTTTAAAGCAGTTCCAAGATGCAAAATAGAATGCTTTCATTTTTAGACTTAAAAATATTTAAGCAAAACACGTAAAAATTATTCAGTTCTTTGTATAGACAAGAAATTTCAAAATGCGTTCAAATGATAATGCACATTTTCTTTTACATTTTACATATATGTGTATTTATTGATTTCAGAGAGGAAGGGAGGGAGAGGGAGAGGGAGGGGGGGGGGAGAGAGAGAGAGAGAGAGAGAGAGAGAGAGAGAGAGAGAGAGAGAAACATCAATGATGAGAGAGAATCATTGATCGGCCGACTCCTGCACGCCCCATACTGGGAATTGAGCCCGCATATGCCCTTGTCTGGAATCAAATCCAGGATCCTTCACTCCACAGGCTGACACTCTATCCACTGAGCCAAACCAGCTAGCAGTGTTTCCCAAAGTGTGGTACGCGTACCCCCAGGGGTATGGGAAGAGATTGGTGGGGGTACGCGTTGCACCGGAGTTTGGTGGGGATATGCACTGCACCGTGCTTAGCTGCGCCTAATTCTATGTTCTCATGAGTACGAGGGGTACTCAGAGTTACAAAAATTATAGAAGGGGTACACTATGTCAAAAGTTTTAGAAACACTGAAGTAGGGCAATGCAGATTTTAAATTATTCATGTAAAGGTTTGTTAAAATCATTACAACCAACTCTTACATACTAGCCTCTATATAAAAAAGTTCTATTTTTTGAAAGTATTTATATTAGACTAAAGTTCTTAGGGTGTGAATTTATGTGTGTGTGGGGGAGAAGTAGAATATGTACACATGTCTATATATATATTCTCTTTTAGAATTCTTGCATATTTTATATTAGTGGTTATAAGACATCAAGTGATACTTGGATTATGGGTGATTATAAATATAGCTGGAGAATTCCATAACTGTAAATTCCCTTGGGAAAATAAACACTGACTATGAGGAGTGGAATTTATTTACCCTCCTAACCGTGACTGGGAATATTGAGGAATCTGGTGTGATTTCATGTGAATTTCTATTGTTCGTAGCAACCTTTTCAGAATTAGCAAATGAGATTCCTTAACTGGTATTTAAAAGATTTCTGTACCTTAAAAAAATTATTACCACAGAGGCAAAATGGTTTCTCAGTTTATTTAATACAAAAATTGGTCATTTATTAGTAGAAAGGGAAATTAAAAACCCTGTTCTTTGACTACAGAAAGCTGATTAACCAAATTACAAAGGTACTGTATCATCAGTCAGATGTTTTGTTAGTCGTGGAGACACTATGGTTTGCATCTTATGTGTTTGGAAAACTGGAGAAGAATGCTATGGGCTTCTGGGAAATTAGAAATGTTTTATGTGTTTGTATTTTTACCGCCCCCTGCTGTTTAGCAGAGGTCTTGTACTGTGGTCCCCTGTCTTGAGCCAAGTCTACAGTCCTTTTAACGGGTCTATAGCGTGTATATTTATGCATCTTCTGTGTGCGTCTTCAGGCTGTTTTCTGACAGAGGCTGTTCATGAAAATGCCACCTGTAATCTTTGTTTCCCGCAGGCCTATATTAAGAAAGTGGAGACAGTTGACATGGTTGAGTTGGGACGCAGACTGGTGGATACTAAAAACTGCCTCTCCTTCCTCATCGAATGCGCCACCTTCTCCCCGGCAGACATCAGGCTCAACAACAACGTGTTCCAGTGGTACGGGCGGATGGAGGAGATCTTTGACGAGCACCGGAGGATCATGGCGGAGAAAACGGAGCAATACCAGGAGGGCCTGAAGGTTAGCACCACGGGGGTTTCACACGCTTCCCACTGTCTTCACACGCTTACGTCTTACCTTCTTAGGTAGCGTGGCACCTCGCCTATCCCAGGTCACCATTGTCAGCTCCCGCAGGCTGTCCGTCACAGCAGAAGGCAGTACACACTGGAGCGATGGGGTGTCATTTCTTGATTTTTTTCAAGGGAGAAAACATTCGAATGCTTTGCCCACACATGGCCACTAATGAAAACAGTACTTATCTTATACAGCCCATAGTGAATGCTCTTTTGAGTTGTTTTATTTTTTTATTTTTTAAAAAATATATCTTATTGATTTTTTACAGAGAGGAAGAGGGAGGGATAGAGAGTTAGAAACATCTATGAGAGAGAATCATCCATCACCTGCCTCCTGCACACCCCCTACTGGGGATGTGCCCGCAACCAAGGCACATGCCCTTGACCCTTCAGTCCGCAGGCTGATGCTCTATCCACTGGGTCATACCGGTTTCAGTGAGTTATTTTGTTTTTATCATTTATTGTCAAAGCTCTCTTGATGAAGTGCACCTGCACACCTTATAATTGCTCAAACTCGCCTAAGTACTGAGCCTAAAATCATAACTTTTTTCCTTCAATATATATTTATATTGTTTCCAGAGAGGAAGGGGGGGGGGGAGGAAGAGAGAGAAAGAGAGAGAGAGAGAGAGAGAGAGAGAGAGAGAGAGAGAGAGAGAGATGAATGATGAGAGAGAATCATTGATGGGCTACCTCCTGCACACCCCTACTGGTGATGGAGCTCACAACTGGGCAAATGCCCTGACTGGGAATCGAACTGTGATCTTCTGGTTCATAGGTCCATGCTCAACCACTGAGCCACATTGACCCAGCTAAAATCCTCTCTCTTAACTCACTCTTAAGCTAACCATCTTCGTCCTACACCTAAGATGCTTGTAATTGCCCTGCCTACCTGCCCGGCCTCCTCTCCTACCTCTTCCCACTCCATGATCTTAACTTTTCAGTGACCTTGAGCAACCTTAGGTCCCTGCTCTCCCACGCCTGCCTGTCATCTCCTATGCATTCCTCCCCCTCGCTCTGGAGCGCCTCCTGCCCACACGCTGCGTGTCTGTCTGTCTGTCTGGCTAGCTCACTCGTCTGACTTTCGGAGACGCCCTGGGATTCAGAGCTCCGCGCTGCCTCCCTCTCCCCTGCACGGTTAGCGCCTCTGCCGACCCCTCTCCCCTGGCCTCCCCTGATGGCTGTGTTGTCATTCTCAGGACGGTCTCCCGCTGGACCCCGGGCTCCCGCTGGACCCTGGGCTCCCGGCAGCGGCCGTTGGGTTTGACCCTCTCTGTCTATCCCCCCCCCCCCCCCCCCCCCCCCCCCCCCGGCCAGCGGGGACTGACACGGCACGCCCTGTGCTCTCTGAGCCGCTGTCTGAGTAACTGGCTTGGTGTTTGCAAACGGAAAGCGAAGGTTCCCAGAGCGCCTGTCCTGGGCGGCCAGGAGGGGTGCCCTCTGATGGCCAGGCGGGGTGCCCTCTGATAGCAAGCCCACGTCTCTCCAGCACACAGCGCAGTTAATTGGGGAGTGTGTGGTTAGGAGAATAATTCACTGAGTCAGTGGTTGGCAAACCGCTATAGTCACCAGAGCCAAATATCAACAGAACAACCATTGCAATTTCTTTGGAGAGCCACATTTTTTAAAATTAAACCATATAGGTAGGTACATTGTTATTAACTTAATTAGGGTCCTCCTAAGCTGGCCTTTGCTAACAACTCAAGGGGCCAAAGAGCCGCCTGTGGCTCGAGAGCCGCGATTTGCCGACCACTGCACTGAGTGAAACAAACAAAAAACACTGCATTTTGAACTGCAGGCTATGTTTCTGGTTTACATTTAGGCCATTTCAGAATTTTTAAAAACTTGTAGACAGCATCACGAATAATAAGTAGTAGATGCTTAAGTTACAATATAATCAAATCTTAGAAAATGCTAAGTGGCTCAAAACGATCTCTACTTTACTGTAAAGGATTCTGTTCTCCACAGAGTGGGTGAACTATGCCTCTCCTTCCACTCCCTCGCTGGTCCAGAGCAACACCTTTGCCAGGAAACCAAAGTAAATAGGACAGAAATCAACCCAGGAATCTATAAAACATAAAATCTAGTTTTGAATAACCTAGATTTAACTTTGAAATATTTCATCAAGAACTACTTTTTAGGATTTATTTAATGCCTTACCAATGAAAATGTTATAATAAGCCTTTCTCATCAGAAAACCACACACACCTGTTTCATACTGGAAAGCTATAGTTTTAGGGCTTTTACTTAATTTATACATTTCTTGTGAAGAGAGCTGCTAAGACAAGAAAAATTAGCCTACAAACCTTTTTTTTTTTTTTTTTTTTTTTTTTTTTTTTTTTTTTTAGTATTGCTAATTAAAAAGATATTTGAATGTCAGAACACCATTAAACATGTTTTCCCAATTGTTTGTAGCAGGGCTTCAGATATCTTTACAGCCTTTAAAATACTGGAGTTTTCTTTGAGTCCCATACTCAATGATTTCATGGGATTTTCAAAGGCTTATAAATCATTTATTAGCATGAATTCTTTAGCATCCTAAGGAATACCATTGTCTAACACATTCTTAATCATTTGGATAGTTAGAACTTCTCACATGGATAGCACAAGGGTAAACTTTCTCTAATTTGTGACTCACAGGAATCTTAATCATCAGTTGTTGTTTTTTAAAATATGTTTTATTGATTTTTTTACAGAGAGTTAGAGAGAGGGATAGAGAGCTAGAAATACCAATGAGAGATGAGAGAGAAACATCAATTAGCTGTCTTCTGCACACCCCCTACTGGGAATGTGCCCGCAACCAAAGTACATGCCCTTGACTAGAATCGAACTTGGGACCCTTCAGTCCACAGGCCGACGCTCTATCCACTGAGCCAAACCGGTTTCGGCTTAGTCATCAGTTTTAAATCCTACTCTGAAAACTTACATTTTATTTTATTATTATTATTTTTTAATTGATTTATTTTTTTAAAATACATTTTATTGATTTTTAACAGAGAGGAATAGAGAGGGATAGAGAGTTAGAAACATTGACAAGAGAGAATCATTAATCAGCTGCCTCCTGCACACCCCCTTCTGGGGATATGCCTGCAACCAAAGTACATGCCCTTGACTGGAATCGAACCTGGGACCTTTCAGTCCACAGGCTGACGCTCTATCCACTGAGCCAAACCGGTTTTGGATGAAAACTTATATTTTAGATTCCAGTCAACTTCCGATGATCCTTTCTTTATATTTTGCCAACATCACATTATCTTAATAACAATCCCGGCCGCCCTTACAAGCGTGTACATTTTCTCTTGGGGCCTCGGGGCTTGAACTTGCCAAAGGGTAACACACGATGCTGTTTGGCCCTGCCAGCTGCGGTGCGACCGGTTCGTGGAGGAGCTGGAGAGCTACTCGAAACAGTCGGAGGAGTTCTACTCGCTGGGAGACCTGCAGGACGTGCAGCGGTACCTGAAGAAGGCCCAGACGCTGAATGCAAAGCTGGACCTGGCCGCCGACAAGGTGCAGCTAAGGGTCCTTCACAGGGTGACTCCCTGTGAGAGGGAGAGGACTGGGTCCGCGGTCGTGTGTTCACCTTTAAGGCATAGATGCAAATGGCACAGGCTGTACTGCATTTCATTAGAGGATGACACAGTTGGCACAAACGGGTCTTCCAGGCATACTTCAAGACGTGGCATCTTATTTGAAAAAAAAAAAAAAAAGGCGCCATGTCTCCATCAGCTTCTCAGCTTCCATTCTGTGCCATTTAAACACGTGTGTCTTTACCGTGTTTCTAAACCAAGCCCATGATTTCCCTATCCGGCTACCCGGCTCCCAATGTTGCAGCTTCAGAAAGGGGCTTTCTCGTGAGGAGAAGTGGAATGGGGGAAAATCTATATTCGTTGCTGTGTGAGGTGTTTGATATGGTTAATTGTGTGTGTGTGTTTTTTTTTTTAATAAGAAGGGAAATATGAGAACAGGCCACATTATGATGCTCTGCCATTTTTCTTCCATTGAGAGATTTTAGTATTTTATCAGAGCAAGTAATTGGTGTATAATCATCACAAACTCGTAAACACATGTTGAGAAAAGAGAAATAAACTTTGTAGAGTTTTTACAACTGACGCCACTGAGATTTTAAGTAACCTGCATAATGTACATATTGAGCTCACACTTCAATTCTATAGATTTCTCCTCCAACCATTCAAATACTCACATGCTTCACAACTACACTAAGAAGAAATCAGTGCTTCCCCCTCCGCCCCCCCCACCCCCCTTCTTCAATTGATTTTCAAGACCCAGTTCCAGGTGTATCTTCTCTATGGAAGGACTATTGACAGCATGCTCTTTCGTCTCTGAGCGATAGCATTGTTTTGTACACACTGTTCCTTTGATATTAAACAGCTACTGATCCAAAACATCTCTTCTGTTGTTTACACTATACTGAATAATCGCAATTTACATACTCACGTCCTATCTCCTCGGCTGGATTCTAACGCCTTGGAGTTGAAACTTTGCAATATAATAATACTTAACCGGCCCCCACACAACACTGTGTGTGTTAAAGTACATGGGTTCTTGTTATTTAATGAAGGAAGCTATATCCTCAGCATCTCTGACGGGCAAAGGCTTCTTTAAATGTGAAATTTATTTTGCTGCGTTAGGAACTCACCTCGTCCTTGCCCTCTGGAAACTGTAATTAAACACTTTTTCTAGATTAGACCTACTGTCATTTGGAGTACCACTCCCCTCTCAGAATAATGCCTTTCATGCCTATCCTTCCAGATCGAGCAGTTCAATGCTGAAGAGGAGGCCTTTGGTTGGCCACCGTCCCAGTACCCACAACGCAAAAAGATCCAGGACAACCTGAACCCCTACCTCCGCCTCTATGAGACCGCTGTCGAGTTTAGCGGGAAATTCCGAAACTGGACAGAAGGGCCGTACCACAAGGTGGACCCCGACCAGGTGGAGGCGGACGTTGGGAACTACTGGAGAGGCCTCTACAAGCTGGAGAAGACCTTCCACGACTCCCCCAACGCGCTGGCCATGACCAAGAGAGTGAAGGCGAAGGTGGAGGACTTCAAGCAGCATATCCCGCTCATCCAAGTGATCTGCAACCCCGGGCTGCGGCCCCGGCACTGGGAGGCCATGTCCAACATCGTGGGCTTCCCCCTGCAGCCCGCGGACGACTCCACCGTCTCCCCGTTCCTGGACATGGGCCTGGAGTCGTACTTGGACAGGTTTGAAGGCATCAGCGAGGCAGCCAGCAAGGAGTATTCTCTGGAGAAGACCTTGGAGAAGATGATGAAAGAGTGGGAGTCGATGGAATTCATCCTTCTCCCTTACAGAGAATCCGGAACATCGATTTTGTCATCAGTTGACGAAATTCAGATGTTGTTGGATGACCACATTATTAAGACACAGACAATGCGAGGATCTCCTTTCATTAAGCCTTATGAAAGACAAATCAGGTAAGTGACATGTGTGTGACAAATGTGTATACTGTTACCCCATTCCCACACTTGTTTTATTGCCAACATCATCATTCACATGTAATGCAGAGTTGTTTTATGAAAGTGATTCTGCATCTCATACTTAGTACTTTAGATAGTTCATTGTAAGAAATGAATCCTTACATCACTTTGGGGCAAGTACTGGTCCCTTTGCTATCTTTTATGTTCTTAACAAAGGTAGTGGGCAATCAGCCTCTAGGCATTCATTTTATTGCCTACAATCTGATCTTACATGTTTGACTCTCAAAAATGACTTTGTGTCTATAGAAACCATAGACTATAAAACTGAAAATAATGTCGTTTTCTAAATATACTAAATCGTTTAGTGTGGATAGTCCTTAAAAGTCCCTTGTAATTTCCACTCTTAATCACGAAGGATTGCTAGGAAAGTGCTAAAGAATGGAACTCTGATTTTTAGTCTGGTGTTTTAGACATTTGACACAGCCCATTAAATGAACTCTTATCCCGTCTGTCAATCTTTATAATTTGTATTAGAAGTTTACATTTTAATCTTAAAAAGAGTAAATCCAAATCAGTCTCCCTTCTTCGGTATGAATTTGCATGACAAGGAAAGCTAACTACTTTATATTACCCTAACTTGGGCTCCGGCTGTCTCCTGCCCTGCTTTCTGCCATGTGCTCAACAAGACTAATTTTTGAAGCCCTCTGAAGGCGGTGTAACTGGAGTCTGTGTTTATGCATGAGATCATTAGGGACGAGAACATTTCCTGCCTCAGTCAGAGGTTGGATGGAGAAACACGGACCAGCACCCAGAGGAAAGCAGAGGCATTCATTTCTTCTGGTGAAAAGATGTTAAACAAACCCAGTGGCAAACATGGTAAGTATTTTTAAAAGCCACTTGAAAATGTCTGATGACTTTTATTTATTATTATTATTATTTTTTAAATCCTCACCCAAGCATATTTTTTTTTTCATTGATTTTTAGAGAGAGTGGAAGAGAGGGATGAGGGGGAGAGTGAGAGTGAGAGAGAAACATCTATGTGAGAGAGACACATCGATTGGTTGCCTCCCACATGCATCCTGACTCTGACCGGGCTTGGAATCAAGCCTGCAACTGAGGTACGTGCTCTTGAGCGGGAATCAAATCCATGACCCTTAGGTCTGTGGGCCAAAGATCTAACTGAAACTCTAACAATCAGCTAGGGTGAAAATGCCTGCTGACTTTTAGAACTCTTATTTATATTTTCTGGCTTTAACAATCTAAAAGTACAGACCTTCCCATATAAGTGGTGTGTTAATGTGCACATACAGTGAAAGCTATCCCATCTCTAAGTTCTGTTGCTGTGAATTAATCATTCTTCTTCATGATTCTGTTAGCTCTTATAGCATAGTGGTTCTAGCAGTCCGGGTTCAAATCTTCCTCCTTCGCTTATTAGTTGGGTGAACTTGAACAGGCACTTAACCTCTGTGTGCCTAAGTCTCCCCATTGGCATGTCTGTGAGGATGCGAGGACAGAGCAAAGACATACTGAGACCTTAGAACTGTGCTTGTAAAATTATTAGATTATGGTGCAATTATAATTCATGACTTAGGAAATCAAATTATTATTTTTATTCTTAGTATTTAGGAATGAACTGATAACCTATGTAAGTTCTGAAATGCATCCTTCTCATGAATGCCACACTAATATATTTATGTGGACTTCTTTAAATGCCAATGACATCTTATGAATTGAAATATTTTAGTCTGAAAATAAAGCCTTCATGGGCCCCATTTTTTTTTTTAAGAAGAATGTTAAAGGAAATGAATCTTGGATAAGCTACCTTTCCTAAGAAGTTCAAAATGTCCTTCCTCAAGAACACCAGTGCTCTCTCCACAGCCCATTCCTCAGAGTGCATCCTCTCGCTATGGAATTGGGTTGCTGAGAGGTTCATTGTTACATGTCCAGGAACTAGCCCTTTTGTAGAGAGGCATATGTTCACATGCATATCTACATACACATAGAGGTGGATGCTATCACTGTACAGTAGACTTTGTAGAACTTATCTTTGAGTGAAGACAAACAAATGAAAATTGCAGTATGAACTTTGCATCCAAGATTGACCGTCTGGTCATGGTGTTGGTTAGTCATCGTCAACCATGCTTGGTGAGCCATTGACCAGAGCCGCTGTGTTTTGCTCCTCAGAGAATGGGAAGGCAAGCTGCTGCTGCTGCAGGAGATTCTGGACGAGTGGCTCAAGGTCCAGGCCACGTGGCTGTACCTGGAGCCCATCTTCAGCTCTCCCGACATCATGTCCCAGATGCCCGAGGAGGGCCGGCGGTTCATGACTGTGGATAAAACGTTTAGAGACATCATGAAAACCGTCATACAAGTGGGTACAGCCCTCTGAGAATGTGATTGTTTGGTTGAAGTGACATGATTTTTGCTTTTAAAACAATCCAAATAAGCCTTTGTCTTTTAGACTCGCAGGAGCAAGAAATATCAAAAGCAAAATGCGTATTTTGTCTTGAGGTCCAAATTGAAATTGTCGCTATGTGGCGACATTTGGGTGAGGTTGCGGTTTTTACCGTGCGCTCTGCTAGGGAGGCCTGTGCCCCGGGCTGTGGGCCCCCTCTCCACTCCGGGTGCTGTGGTGGAGACATGTCAGCATCCAGCCGCTCCGTCAGCAGACGCCCCGCAGGGACCTAAAATGAAAAAAGGAGAGTAGCAAATATAAGTAAGTCCAAAGAGCCCAACCCATACAAACAAACCGCAGTCAGTTCCTCAACACCGATCACGTGCAGGAGAACTTTCCATGAACGTCAGGAGGGGATTCCACAGACACCGAGGAACCCTGAAAACGGCAGCGCTAGCAGGTGCTAGCATGTCACACTCCTGGGGCGGCGCCACACCCGACGGCCCAGGCAGCCGGGTGGGGGAGCCCAGTGCCCGGGCCCCTTGGGACTAGAGGGGACAGGGACTCGTCCGCTCCAGGCGGACTTCTCCTGCCTGAGCCCGGCTCCTGAGTGACACACGTCACAGCTTCCACACAGCATGGCTTCTGCCAAGGCACCGCCGTTCCCGGGGAAACAAGGCCACGGACCGGCACCCGGGAGGTTGCCAGGCCCGATGGGCGCACCGACCTTCTAAAAAGCGGGTGTCGCATGCTGAGGACGGGTGGGCTGGGAGCCGGGTCTGTGCCTTCCTGGCTCGGGTGCAGGGTTTATTGTTTACCTTCTCACGGGAAGAGAGCGGAGGTCGCTTAGTTTCCAATCACGGGGTGATGACTTCCGTTTGTTTAAGTCCATGGGCCACGGTACATAGGTTCCTGCCTAGGTTCACTTAGAACTAGCCTATTTGGCTCACTGTCATTGAATTAATCTGGTTAGACAGCTTGCATCTGAGGAATTCAATCAAAATCTTCCCTGCATGCAAAGTGTTTCCAGAGGTGTTTCTCTTGTGACTGTAGGAGTGAGGAGGAGAAATATGAACTGTTGTTTTAAATAACCGACTTTTAGCTTCCAAATCTCGGGTTCGAATTTGCAAGGTTGCCATAAATTACTTGGCAGAGAATAAAACAAATACTGTGACTCTGTGAAAGGGATTTTTTTCACATTTTCCCTTCCAACAAAGAAAGGCGTGCTTCTCCAGAAGGTGGCGCTCTAAGAACACCATTTTGTTTGGGGATTTCAAGGTACAAGAGAATCATTCAGTTCTGCATGGAGTGAACCGCACATTTAGATGATGACCTGTACGCTCCTTTTTGTGTGCTTTTTAAAATGCTAATGTAAAAGAAACTGTTGGAAAATATTTTTTAAAATGCCTTTAAAATTTTTTTTTATCTCTTTAAAGATAAGCTAAGCCAATCATATGCTCATATTTCATCTGAGTCTCCTTTATTGAGAAAACAGGTATTAATGATAATTCTTTTTTTTTTTTATTAAATTACTGTATTTCTAAGTTGCATTGTTATAATTCAAAAACAACAACATATATCTTTCCTTCTCAGCCACATTCAAACTATATTAGCAAAAGCATGTTTTAGACACTCTGGCAATACAATTAAACTTCTATATGAAACAATTTACAGATGACGTTTTTGGTTGATCTCTTAGTCTAGGCTGGTCTCTTAGTGTAGGCTGATCTCGAGCACTGCAACCCTAGGCATGTGCCAAGAATAAGTTTAATTAGTCAATTTTGAAGTTGTATGCTTAAATTTTAACAATATTCTCTTGACCTAATTTCACATAAATTTTCTAAAATGCCCGTTTCCTTACATTAATAAGAGCACTGATGTGATCTCCAAGGCTTATGGTTTGGCCTGGTGGTCAAAGCCCTTGTGTGTTTTGGCACCTCCTTTTACCACCTTTAAGCTTATTTAGTAAACGAGAGGCCCACAGAATTCTTGTGAGGGGGTGGGGTGGGAGGGGGTCCCTCAGCCCGGCCCGTGTCCTCTCGCAATCTGGGAGTCCTCAGGGGATGTTGGGCCTAACCTGGCAGTCAGACATCCTTCTCCCAATCCGGACGCTGCATGCACCAGTGACCATACTTTTTGTACATGTGAAAGGCATCTTGCTGTTGTATGGGCAGCTACATTTTTTGCCCTGATTATAAAAGTAGTACATAACATGGTCCTTCTGAGGCAGTAGCACCATCTCCCCCATCTTAAGGGTGGAAACACTGAAGCAGAGAGAAGTTAAGTAAATGGTTTTGTCACACAGTTGTAAGTGTCAGAATCAGGGCTGACCACAAAATGTGCAAGCCAGAGTCCATGCATGTCATCACTGCATCATCCTGTTTTGTCAGTGTTAGAGTAGCCTTGCCGGGTTTTAATTTTTAAATCTAAGAGATTGTCCCCAATATATAGGGTAGGGTCTCTAGGCCTGGCTGGCAATCAGGGCCATCTGAGGGGTGACCGGCAGGCGGGGCGTTCGGAGGGCCCCCGCTGACACCAGCCTTGGCTGGCTGCCTGGTGCCACCTGCTGCCTCCCCTCCCCCAATCACTGCCACCTGTCACGTCCCTCTGGGGTGGGGGGGGGAGACAGATGCATCATAGCTATCGGCTGGTCAGCCGGTTGCTTAGGCTTTTATATAGAGAGATAATAATATTCAAAATATTAATTATAATGATGACATCTTTTTAGACTACTTTTCCTCAGAGAATAAAAGACAAACATATCTCATACTATTTTGTTTCCCCAACCTTCTTGTGAGTTCACTGTTCCTTCTCTCTCCTTTTCCCTCTCCCTCTCCCTCCCCTCACGCCCTCTTGCTCATTTTCTGTCTCTCACAATTTAAATTGTGAGCATCCCTAAGGATCAAGTCAACATGACTTTTACACAATTAGAAAGAAGCCTGATTTTTTAAAATAAATATTTACTTTAAATTTTGCATAAACTTTATTTGATTAAAGACACGTCATCTCAAATATAATATGAACATAAAGTTAGTATCCAGTATTTTTGAGTTGAGTGTTTTTTTCCTTTTCCTTTAAAGGATAAACATGTCCTGTCCGTTGTTGTTATCGATAGAATGTTGGAGAAGCTGAAAAAGTCTAATGAGCTTTTGGAACTCATCCTCAAGGGACTCAACGAATATCTAGAAAAGAAGCGCCTCTTCTTCCCCAGGTTCTTCTTCTTGTCCAACGATGAGCTTCTGGAGATCCTATCTGAGACGAAAGATCCTACGAGGTACGTAACGCACCTGTGTAACACATAGCTCAATTTATCGGCTTACATTTCATTATTAGGATAAGGTAGAGCATACATAAATTATAAATAATCGTTTCTACAGTAACTTTTTAAAAGGCTACTTGAATATTATCAAGGGTCAACTGAAGATAATTTTTTAGAATGTAAGTAATGTCACTGAACGATGTTTTCCCGAACGTGATGAATCTTGGAGTAGCTTTCTTGCACGATCACACATCTCCTTACAGGTACTTTCAGAACACTCACCTTCTAGGCCACATCCAGAAAGAAGTGAGTGTCCTCGGTGGTTTGCAGGGACCCAACGGGTGGGTCCCGTTGTCCTTCCTGTTCATCCCAATGGCTTTCCCTGCCCCCTCTGCTGTGGTCCTTGCAACTGCCCCAGAGAAGGGCAGCCTCCTCCCTCAGTGCCTACGCTTCTCCTACCCAAGTGTCCCTCAGACTTCTACCTACTCCAGGTGTTTGTGGAAACCTGCCTGGGCACCTGCCACTTGGCAGGCCTTTCCTCACCTCTCTTTCTTTCTTCCTTTCTTTCTTCCTTTCTTCCTCCCTTTTTTTCTTCCTCCCTCTCTTTCTTCCTCCCTCTCTTTCTTTCTTCCTTCCTTCCTTCCTTCCTTCCTTCCTTCCTTCCTTCCTTCCTTCCTTCCTTTCTTTCTTTCTTTCTTTCTTTCTTTCTTTCTTTCTTTCTTTCTTTCTTTTGTATATACATTTTTTATTGATTTCAGAGAGGAAGGGAAAGGGAGAGAGAGGAACATCAATGATGAGAGAGAATCATTGACCAGCTGGCTGCCTCCTGCACGCCCCACACTGGGGATCAAGTACTGCAACCCCAGGCATATTCCCCAACTGGGAATCAAACCCTGACCTCCTGGTTCATAGGTTGACGCTCAACCATTGAGCCATGCCAGCCAGGCTCTCTGCTCTATTTAAAACAGAAACCCTCCCAGCATTCTCTGGCCACCTCTCCTGCCTGCCTCCTCTACCTCTTCCTTCTGCCTACTTTGTACCATCTGTCTTAGGCTATACTGCACAGTATCTGCCCACTGTTTGATTTCCTCTAATAGAATACATGCTCAATCACGGCAAAGGTTTCTGACTGTTTCTCCTCCCCTCCCCCCAGTTTGGAGTCCTGATTCCTTAAAGGAATATATAGCATATAACAAGCCAGCAGTGAGTAGATATTTGTTAAACAATTTAATTTTGTGCTGTATCTTCAAAGTAGGAGACGAGTGTTTTAGACAAAAAGATCGATTTAGGCTCTGATTGCCATCTGAGACTTCATCTCTGCTTCTTTGTTGCCCACTTGAAAGAGGGAGTCGATTGGTTGTTGGTCATGTGTCAGAAGGGAGGGCGTTGGTCCGCTCCAACTATATCACAACGAAAGGACCAAAGTTGGGCAGCTTCAAGGCAGCTGATTAGTAAATTGCAAAGCACGTAAAACACTAAACTGAGTTCATGTTCTGCAGGAAGCCGCTGAAGATACCAGTTGAAATGGCAACCTTTGTGCATCTGACAATTTTTCAGACCCGGGTAGTACCTGTTAGTCTCCATTCACTCGCTCCTTACGTTACTTTTAAATCTCTCCATTCATTGTGTTGGAAACAAAGCGCCCCGGACATCTCCCCTGCAGCACGATTTAGAGCTGTGATTTCCAGGCCCTGATTGTTGAGTTAGCAATGGCCTCCCATGATGGTAAAACCCACACAGGCAGGGCCTGTGTCTTTCCCCCCTCTGCCCTCGATCTCTCGCAGCTGCTAGCAGGAGCCTCACCCATGATGCACATTTATGAATTTGAATGAAGGAGGGTCGGAACACAAAGCATGGCCATCATTCGGTTTGCTGTCTCACATGCCTGTGCTTCCCCCTTCAGGGTGCAGCCTCACCTGAAGAAATGCTTCGAGGGGATTGCCAAGGTGGAGTTCACGGAGACGCTGGACATCACGCACATGAAGAGCAGCGAGGGCGAGGTGGTGGAGCTCACCGAGACCATCTCCACCGTGAAGGCCAGAGGCCAAGTGGAGAAGTGGCTGGTGGAGTTAGAGAGAGTGATGATTAGATCCATCCACAAGGTAGCTGGCCACCTTCACTGCTTCTAGTGAAGATGGTAGAATGTTAATGTGCCGCTGATAAATGCGCTGTTAGACAGAAATGGAATCACAGATTACCTATTTAACTGTAATCCGTCAAGCAATGGTCGGTGACGTCACTTAGTAGTGACTCACTTGACAAGTGGGACAAAGTACCATCCATCCCGAAGAAGACTTGGGTCATAGTCATGAACCTGTCTCCCTTCGAACAGCCACATGCTAGTGCTTTTGTCGCTAACACACACTTTGGTCTACACCAGTGGTCGGCAAACTCAGTCAACAAGAGCCAAATATCAACAGTACAACGATTGAAATTGCTTTTGAGAGCCGAAAACCAACTTCTGCGCATGGGCCACGAAGTTTCAATCACACTGTACGTGCGCACCCTCACGTGGTATTTTGTGGAAGAGCCACACTCAGGGAGCCAAAGAGCAGCATTTGGCTTGCGAGCCACAGTTTGACGACCACTGTTCTACACCATCTATCTTCAGACTCGTCTGAGAAGGCCCGCTCTACAGCTGCACATCCATCTCCTGGATGTGTGTATTTCTGTGGTGAACCATCTTGTTCTCTGTACACACAAAATAGGTACCAAAATGGTAGAAAGCCATGCATGTGTCCTGCAGTGAATGTGAACACATGATTACCCAGTCATTTGTAATTATTTTTGTTAGTGGAGAATTCAAGTCATGGCCACAAACAGATATTGACTGAGAACTTAAACTAGCTTTTTGCTATCCCATAGACTTAGCACTCCAGTTCCTTCTTGAGAATAGAAATCATGGCCGAGCAGGGAAGCATGAGGGCAAAGGAAATAAGGCGTTACATCCCAACAACCACTTTCATTACTTTTTCAGGTTCTCGCGCACATTATTGAAAAAGTAACTAGAACCTACATGTTTAATGGTTCTCACAAGCCTTCATGCTTCTTTCTCTTCTAAAACATGGATTTAATATCTGCCTGCATACTTTTCCCAACAGATGTAAAATCTTTGGGGTAGTTTCCCATTTCTCCCTATTAGAAATTAAACTATGAAGGACATGCTTACATATAAAGCTTTTGAATTAGTTATTTGCTCATGATAATTCTCATGTAGAGGACCAGCGGGCCCAAGAGGATGATCTTGCGTAGACCTTGATCGCTAGTGACAAAGAGCATTTCCACTTTCATAGCTGTTAGCGATGCAGATGAATTCCACTTGGACCACTACTTAGCAGCATTGACTCTGGGTATTGGTTGGTTAATTGCTGTATGCAGTGAAGACTCCTTATTTCAGACATATCTGATACTATTTCAACTATTCTTTTCATTTTGTTTGTCCAAGAGCTTAAAGAAACTATTCAGTTGTCATTTCGGAGCATTAAGCTGGGGTGGCAAGGAATTGTGTAAGCAACATCTTCCCCAGATGTTCATGTGCAAGCTTGTGTTGGTGAAGTATGCCAGCAAATGCAACATACATGTACAGAGGAGACATGTGTGTTACTCTTGTGGTGCTCTATATATTTGCATACTTGAAAGACTACTGCATGCCTAAGTGAAGCTAATTTTATGTCATTTGTAAATAATTTAAAAGTCATATTCTTAGCACCTTTGCCCCTTTATTATTCTAGATTATCATGGCTTTAATATAGCTTGCTACCTCCAAAATATACATAATTTATATATATACATATATTTACTTGTATATATAACATACAAAGATATGGTAATATATTTTACATTCAATATTATAGAACTTTATGTAGTCCTACTTCTTCTCCTCTAATATATATTTATACCACCCTTGGGGTATCTCTACTCTGCCTTCTTCCCCCCATCTCTCAGCTGCTCGTTTTTAACCTCTTTCTGTGGCTTCCTAGGCCTTTTCAACTCCATAGACATACTAGGTAGACCAGAAATCTAAAACGTTTTACCCCTTCTTATATATTTCTTATAAAAATCCAATTTTGACATTCCCCCCCCCCCAAATTCAAACATTAAAGTGGGTGTCACCTCCCAGACGATGTTACTATTTTTATATATATTTTTATATTTATTTATTTTTTTGTTAGTCCTCACCTGAAGATATGTTCTTACTGATTTTTTTAGAGAGTGGAAGGGAGAGAGTGTGAGAGAGAAACATTGATATCCATTTGTTGCCTCCTGTTCATGCCCCAACCAGGGATTGAACCTGCAACCCTAGTTGTGCCCTGATCAGGAATCCAGCTCACAATCCTTTGGTGCGTGGGATGACGCTTCAACCAGCTGAACCACCGACCAGGGCGATGTTACTATTTTTGATTGATCTAACAGATGACAATGTCACCCACTGATGGCTGGCAGAAGTGGATATATGAGGCCACTGAAAACATGTAACAAAGCACATGAGTTAGACTTCCTGGTTTTATGGCTCTCAACTCCCCATGAATAGATTATTCTCTAGTCCCGGTCATTATTGCTGTGGGCATCACACAGTGGAGCTGAGAGGGGGAGAAAGATCTGGAAACACGGGGGGACTCAAGAGAAATTGTGTGGTTTCCCCGATGGTCAGGCGCTCAGATGCATGTGGCTGAGTGGGGATCTGATTGGCTCAAAGAAAATCGGCACCTATGAATTTGATGGCTCTCATTTGGGGAGTATTTGAGTTTATGTGTTACAACAAAATTGCCTTATGCCTCTCCAATCCAAATGTATCTAGGATATTTTTGGCCACGACCGCTCCAATAAATATTTGATATATGTGCTTCCCACAAATTGGTCATGCACCAGCGAAATAAAATGCTATGTAACGTACTTGTTTTACTCACAGGCATGGGAATTAACTTGAACTTAAAAGGTCTGGTCCTGTGCTTTGTGTCTTTATATAATTGGCTAAGATGTAAAACATGGAACGGTCCGTGCTAATCTGTTGGCATTTAGCTCTTCGCTGGATAGCACATTCACGTGTGAAGCTGTTCATCTTTGGCCTTTTCTCCCGTCAGGTCATTAAAGCTGCCATCATCGCCTACTCGCAGTACCAGCGGATCGAGTGGGTGAGGGTTTTTCCTGGCCAGACGGTGCTCTGTGTGTCCCAGAACTTCTGGACCCTCGAAGTCCAAACGGCCATTTCGACGGGGCAAGAGGTGAGCTCCTCCTCCCCGCAGGCTCGCCAGCATTTCCCCCAACGGTTATTCTAAAGCACGTGTGTCAAACACACGGCCCGCGGGCCAAATCCAGCCCGCCAGGCCTTGCAATGTGGCCCGCACCGCGCTGTCATCACTGCACTCCGCTGTCAGTTTATGACACTGTCAGTTTATGACTGTTCAGTAAACCATTCGGCCCGCGATTTAGGCTGGATTTTAGATTTTGGCCCCTTCTCTGATTGAGTTTGACACCCCTATTATAAAGAAACGCAAGCCACCCAGAAAGCCCTGGGCACCGGAGTCTCGATCTCGTTATTATACACAGTATTGTAATTGTACCTTTAAAAATGGAGTCACAACAGGACTGAGAAGCTTCCGAAGCTCAGAAAGGATGGTTCTCTTTAATGTCAGGAGTAAAGCTACCCTGTGGAGGCCAGGTATCAGGCCCATTTAGACTATTTTCACCTTTATTTTTTCATGCACTGCTTTTGAATAAATAATTATTAATATTTCAAATGATGCTTGATTTGGAATGCCTAATACATTGGGTATATGAATTTAGTTAACACTATTCATTACTTAACTCATATTTAATACCATTTATCACTAAATTCCTATTAGTAGTTAATTAGTAGCCCCCTGGACTTCCCTCCTTACTTGCTGGCCCCCAAACCATCCGCTTTCTCACTCACCACCACAGGAAAAGAGTGTGGAGGGGCCAGAGAAGCAAATGTGAACAGATCAACCACATTTATCGGCATCTTCCAATTACTTTTTTCATTGCACTGTAGTGTTTATCAAACCCCCTCCCCTCTGTCCAAATGTGTGTTTTTCTGGACCGACTCCAAGAAGGCCAGAACAGGTAGGGGTTGAGGTAGAGCAATGGAGCGTTAACTGTAATCCTTTCACGTGTCTACTAGACACCAAGGGTAATGTGAATCTCCAGGGACAGGTCACGTAGGTCACTACCTTCTCAGTGTGCCCTCTGCTCAAAACGGTCTGCCATGCTGACAGTTCTTACCATGTTGTCTAGAGACACGTGGCTTTTTGGTTTACAGCAGTGCCTGCTGGTGCTGAGATGGAGTTCCTCGTACTTTTGCTAGTGTATTCACCACCCCCACCCCCCAGACACACACACTCACACACACTCAGGGGATATGGAGCAGACATGGAGCCATTCACAGAGCAAGGCGATGAGAGCCTGTGCCTTGGGGTCACTCCCTCCACAGACTTGAGGGCCTCTGACCTCTGACCCAGGAGCTACAAGAGGTAGCAAGGCAGCCTGTTGCCATGTTCCTTGCTGATGCAGATTCTTCCTTTCTCCTCTGCTCGTGGTTGCCCTGGTATGGGCTGCCCTTCACCCTCTGCCTGTGGGTCTATCTGGGAGGCTGGCCTGTGTCTCAGTATTCTCTGTGCCGGTGATTTCTCCCCTAATGAATGCGGGGTTCACAGTGGAAAGGGATGACTCTGGTTGAGCAGCTGGAGGCCCTTGGGAGCCCGTGGAAGATGGGGCACTTCCATCCTCTGCTAACACCCTGAGCCATCTGGCGCTTGGTGCTACACAGCACCAGGTGGAATGGACACACTCCCGGAGCCGCCAACCCACACCTGCTCCCGTGGGGTTACTCAGCGAATGGAGGCTGTGGACCTGGTGCCCGGGAGGTGTTCCAGGGGGCAAGAACACGAATGGAGGGGTTACAGTGTCACAGAGCCTGGGGTGTCGCAAATTCGATGTGGTTTTGAGTCAGTGTATCTTTGTATCATTGAAGGGCCTAGGCATGATAAAAGCATTTGATTCCAGGTAGGGTTTATTTTGGCTGAATATGAGAGCAGTTAACTCCAGATTCGTTAGCTCGCTTGTGTATAATGGTTTACAAGGAAGACAATGTTAACAAAAAACACTATCACCTGATACCTCAGTGGTAAGAAAAATGGATTGTTTTGAAATCACGTCATATGGAAAATCACGAAAAAAATGTGGAAAACACTCTGTATATACATGCAAGTTCCAAGTTTAAAAAAAAAAAATCTTATCCTATTGAGTAATCATATCTTCTTTTCTTTCAGGCTCTTGAGCAATACTTGGGAAAATGCAACAGTCAAATTGATGATATTGTCACCTTGGTCCGCGGCAAATTGTCCAAGCAGAACCGTGTGACTCTGGGGGCCCTGGTGGTGCTGGATGTGCACGCCAGAGACGTCCTCATGAACCTGGTCAAGAAGAAAGTCAGCGATGAATCTGACTTTGAATGGCTCAGTCAGCTCAGGTACTACTGGCAGGTGAGCGCTGGATGTTACTGCAGCACCACTGCAGCGCGTCGCTTTGTAATGGGAGCTTGCTTGCATGGACATGGTATCAGGGGCACAGGATTTTTTGCTGACGCGTTCTCCAGATTGAAGATCAAGGCAGCCAAAAACTCCACATCTAAAACTGCATCTATAGCTAACCCAGCTCCCCATGGCCAAATGCATAGTTACACAGAGATACATAAACTCACATAGACACACGCCAATCATGAGCAATTATAAAAATGTCCTCATTTTAAATGAGTCCTGATGCTTGCTGAATCTGCACAATGTTGGAATTAGTCAGTTGAGAGTTGCATTTATAGATTACTCGAGACATCTATGGAAAGTGCAAATCAGACTGTTTCCATCGGATTTAGTCATTAAAACTCTCTCTGGCTCATTAGTTGAAGGATCCAGAAACATCATCTGGAAGCAAGGCTTTCATCAGGGCACCGGGTGGCTGTGATGGCCGCCTCGTTGGGAGGTAGGGGGAGCAGGGCTGCTTAGTACCATGGGAAAGGTTGGGCCTGTTGAGAGTGGGAAGAGTTCACAACCGGAGATCTGGTCTCTAAAGTTCTCATCAGATTCTATTCGCTTATGTGAAAGGCTTGGATGAAATGGGGTAAGAGGAGAGAAGGTGCAAGAACTGGAATCCGGGAAAAATAGGGGAGAGGCAGTGTGTGCAGTGGTGAGGGGCTCAGGCTGTGGCCTCATTGTTTCAGGCACCCCTTTCCCCCCTGACCAGATGTATGACCGGGCAAGTTACCTACTCGCTTTAAGCATCAGTTTCCTTATCTGTAAAATGGTGATTGTGAAAACACCCATGCGATAGTGAAAATTAATTTAATAAATGGTCAAAACTATAGGAGAATAATGAATGATTAGAAGTAGAAATTAGGAAAACAATCCCATTTATAATTGCATCAAAAAGAAGGAAATGCCTTAGAATAAATTTAACCAAGGAGGTGAAGGGCCTGTGTACTGAAAATGAGAAGACATTGATGAAAGAAACTGAAGAACACAGAAACAAATTTAAAGACCTCAATAAAAATAAAGTTAAAAGTGTAAGCCACTTTAAAAAAAGAAAAGAAAAAAGAACATGCAGAAGAGATAAGGAATATATTCTTTTTTTTTTTTTTTTTTTTTTAAAAGCCACTTGTATTATTTAATGAAATATCTGTTTAAGTCTTTTTCCATTTTTAATTGACTTGCCTTCTCATTAACTTTTTTTTTTTTTTTTTTTTTTTTAATATATTTTATTGATTTTTTTTTACCCCCTCCCTCCCTCCCACACATCCCCTCCCTCCCCAGAGTTTTGTGTCCATTGGTTGCACTTATATGCATGTATACAAGTCCTTCGGTTGATCTATTATCTCCCCCAGATCTTCCTCCCATCCCCACTGTAACTTGACAGTCTACTTGTTGATATACTGTCTCTATATCTATCTTATGGTTCACCAGTTTATAATGTTCTTTATTATCCACAAATGAGTGAGGTCATGTGGTGTTTCTCTTTCATTGATTGGCTTATTTCACTCAGCATGATGTTCTCCAATTCCATCCAGGATGCTGCAAATGATGAGAAATCCTTCTTTTTTATGGCAGCATAGTATTCCATTGTGTAGATGTACCATAGTTTTTGGATCCAATCATCTGCTGACGGACACTTAGGCTGTTTCCAAATTCTGGCTATTGTAGATTGTGCTGCTATGAACATAGGGGTGCATATATCCTTTCTGATTGGTGTTTCAAGTTTCTTGGGATATATTCCTAGAAGTGGGATTACTGGGTCAAGTGGGAGTTCCATTTTCAGTTTTTTGAGGAAACTCCACACTGTTCTCCACAGTGGTTGCACCAGTCTACATTCCCACCAGCAGTGCGCGAGGGTTCCTTTTTCTCCGCAACCTCGCCAACACTTGTCGTTTGTTGATTTGTTGATGTTGGCCATTCTGACAGGTGTGAGATGGTACCGCATTGTTGTTTTGATTTGCATCTCTCGGATAATTAGTGACTTTGAGCATGTTTTCATGTGCTTTTTGGCCTTCCTTCTGTCTTCTTTTGAAAATATTCTATTTAGGTCCATTGCCCATTTTTTAATTGGATCATTCATCTTCCTTTTATTTAGTTGTATAAGCTGTTTGTAGATGTTGGAGATTAAACCTTTATCAGTGGTAACATTTGCAAATATGTTCTCCCACACAGTGGGCTTTCTTGTTGTTTTGTTGATGGTTTCTTTTGCTGTAAAAAAGCTTTTTATTTTGATGTAGTCCCATTTGTTTATTTTCTCTTTAGCTTCCATTGCACTAGGGGTAGTATCAGTGAAGAAGTTTTTTTGGCATACGTCTGAGATTTTGTTGCCTGTGGATGCTTCAAGTATTTTTATGGTTTCCCGTCTGATGTTTAAGTCCTGTATCCATTTTGAGTTTATTTTTGTGTATGGTGTAAGTTGGTGATCTAGTTTCATTCTTTTGCATGTATCTGTCCAATTTTCCCAACACCATTTATTGAAGAGACTGTCTTGACTCCATTGTATATTAGTGCCTCCTTTGTCAAATATTAATTGAGCATAGTGATTTGGGTTGATATCTGGGTTCTCGATTCGATTCCATTGATCTTTATGTCTGTTTTTGTGCCAGTACCAGGCTGTTTTGAGAACAGTGGCTTTGTAATACAGTTTGAAGTCTGGTATTGAGATACCTCCTACTTTACTCTTCTTTCTCAGGATTGCTGTGGCTATTCGGGGTCTTTTATTGTTCCAAATGAACTTTTGGAGAGTTCTTTCTAGGTCAGTGAAATATGCCGTTGGTATTTTAATGGGGAGTGCATTGAACTTATAGATTGCTTTAGGAAGTATGGACATTTTGATGATGTTGATTCTACCAATCCATGAACATGGTATGTTCTTCCATCTGTTTACATCTTCCTCTATTTCTTTTTTCAGTGTCGTGTAGTTTTCCGCAAATAGGTCCTTTACTTCCTTAGTTAAGTTTATTCCTAGGTATCTTAATTTTTTTGGTGCGATCGTAAATGGAATTGCTTTTTTAGTCTCTGTTTCTATAAACTCACTGTTGGTGTATAGAAATGCCATAGATTTCTTGGTGTTAATTTTGTATCCTGCTACATTGCCAAATTCATTTATTAAGCCAATTAGTTTTTTAATGGAGTCTTTTGGGTTTTTTATATACAATATCATGTCGTCTGCAAATAAGGATAACTTTACTTCTTCTTTTCCAATTTGGATGCCTTTTATTTCCTCCTCTTGTCTAATTGCAATGGCTAGTACTTCCAGTACTATGTCAAAGAGGAGTGGCGATAGTGGGCATCCCTGTCTTGTTCCTGTTCTTAGAGGGAATGGTTTTAGTTTTTGCCCATTGAGTATGATGTTTGCTGTGGGTTTATCATATATAGCTTTTATTACGTTGAGGTATGATCCTTGTACTCCCACCTTGTTAAGAGTTTTTATCAGGAAAGGGTGTTGGATTTTATCAAATGCTTTTTCTGCATCAATTGATATGACTATATGATTTTTATCTTTCAACTTGTTTATGTGATGTATCACGTTTATTGATTTGCGGATATTGTACCAACCTTGCATTCCTGGTATAAATCCTACTTGGTCATGGTGTATGATCTTTGTGATGCTCTGCTGGAGCCGATTTGCTAGAATTTTGTTGAGGATTTTGGCATCTATGTTCATGAGGGATATTGGCCTGTAATTCTCTTTCATTGAGTTGTCTTTATCGGGTTTTGGTATTAGGGTGATGCTGGCTTCATAGAAGGAGTTTGGAAGTGTTCCTTCCTCTTGAATTTTTTGGAATAGTCTGAGGAGGATAGGTTTTAGTTCTTCCTTGAATGTTTGGTAAAACTCTCCTGTGAAGCCATCTGGCCCTGGGCTTTTGTTTGCTGGAAGCTTTTTGATGACTGTTTCAATTTCTTCCCAAGTCACTGGTCTATTGAGATTTTTAGATTCTTCCTGATTGAGTTTTGGAAGTTTGTATTTTTCTAGGAATATGTCCATTTCCTCCAGGTTGTTCAGTTTGTTGGAATAGAGTTGTTCGTAGTATTTTGTAACAATCCGTTGTATTTCGGTGGGGTCTGTTGTTATTTCACCTCTTTCATTTCTGATTTTGTTTATTTGGGTCCTCTCTCTTTGTTTCTTGGTTAGCCTGGCTAGAGGTCCATCTATCTTGTTTATTCTTTCAAAGAACCAGCTCTTGGTTTTGTTGATCTTATGTATTGTTTTTTTGGTCTCTATGTCGTTTATCTCTGCTCTGATTTTTGTTATTTCCTTCCTTCTGCTTACACTGGGTTTTTCTTGTTGCTCCTTTTCTAACTCTTTGAGTTGTAGAGTTAGATCATCTGTTACTATTTTTTCTAGTTTTTTGCAATAGGCTTGTAAGGATATGAACTTCCCTCTCAAAACTGCTTTTGCTGTGTCCCAAAGATTTTGGATTGTTGTGCTTTCATTGTCATTTGTTTCCAGGATGTTTTTAATTTCTTCCTTGATTTCTCTGGTAACCCAGTCCTTGTTTAATAGCAAGCTGTTTAGTCTCCATGTGTTTGATTTCTTTGGATTATTTTTATTGTAGTTAATTTCCAGTTTTATGCCATTATGGTCTGAGAAGATACTTGATATGATTTCTATCTTCTTGAATTTGAAGAGACTTTGCCTATGTCCCAAAATGTGGTCTATCTTTGAGAATGTCCCATGTGCACTTGAGAAGAATGTATATTCTGTGGCTTTGGGGTGGAGTGTCCTGAAGATGTCAATTAATTCCATCTGGTCTAGTGAGTCATTTAGGATTGATATTTCTTTGCTGATTTTTTGTTTAGATGATTTGTCGAAGGGTGACAGTGGGGTATTAAAATCTCCTACTATGATTGTATTGCTATTAATCTCTCCCTTAATGTCCTCTAGCAGTTTTTTAATGTATTTGGTTGCTCCTGTATTGGGTGCATATATATTTACCAGGGTTATTTCTTCTTGTTGGATTGTTCCCTTTAGTATTATGAAGTGGCCTTCATTATCTCTTGTTATGTCCTTCACTCTGAGATCTAATTTGTCAGATATAAGTATTGCTACCCCAGCTTTTTTTTCATTTCCATTTGCCTGGAAAACTTTTTTCCATCCCTTCACCCTCAGTCTGTGTGCATCTCTTTTTCTGAGGTGGGTTTCTTGTAGACAACAGATGTATGGGTCTTGTTTTCTTATCCAATCTGTTACCCTATGTCTTTTGATTGGAGCATTTAATCCATTTACATTTAAGGTTATTATTGATAGGTACTCATTTGACGCCATTTTTATTCTATACCCGTGTTCCTTCTTCACTTCTTATTTCTTTATTTTTACAGTAGACCCTTTAGCATTTCTTGCATTGCTGGTTTGGTGGAGATAAATTCCTTCAGTCTTTTTTTGTCTGTGAAGCTCCTGATTTCCCCTTCAATTTTGATTGATAGCCTTGCTGGGTACAGTATTCTTGGATTCAGACCCTTCCTTTGCATGACTTTGTATATTTCATCCCATTCCCTTCTGGCCTGATAAGTTTCTGTTGAGAAATCAGTTGCTAGTCTGATGGGGGTTCCTTTGTATGTAACTTTCTGTCTCTCTCTGGCTGCTTTTAAGATTCTTACTTTGTCGTTGTTGTTTGCCAATTTAATTATAATGTGCCTTGGAGTCTGTCTTCTGGGATTCATTTTGCTTGGGACTCTGCGGGCATCTTGGATTTGTGTGGGTTTTTTCTTTTCTATTTCTGGAAAGTTTTCTGTCATTATTTCTTGAAATACTTTTTCCATGTCTACCTCAGTTTCCTTTCCTTCTGGAACCCCTATTATTCGAATATTATTTTGTTTTGTTTTGTCCCAAAGCTCCCGTAGGCTCTCCTCCTGCTTTTTAATCTTTTTTTCTAGAAGTTGCTCTACTTGGGTATTTTTTTCCATCTTATCTTCTAGCTCACTGATGCGGTCCTCTGCTTCATCTAGTCTACTCTTGATGCTTTCTATTGAGTTCTTCATGGTAGCGATGTCACTTTTCATTTCTTCTTGGTTCTTCTTCAGTTCCTCATGGCTCTCCTTCATTTCCTCATGGTTCTTTCTCATTTCTTCTTGGCTTTTGTCAAATTTCTCTTCCATTCTTTTTAGCCATGCTATGATCATTACTCTGAATTCTTGCTCTGGCAGGCTGCTTACCTCTGGCTCGTTTACTTCCTTTTCTGGTGATGCCTGCTTTTCTTTCAAGTGCGGACTATGTTTTTGTCTCCCCATGGCCTCTCTTTTCAGGATGTCTGGTTATGTGGTATTCCTTCTCCTGCGTTGATTTTGAGGTACAAAATACAACACTACCAGGTACAACACAAGCAGCACTTAACAGGAATGTATTTACAATATTAATAACCTCTAATAAAGGTGACCACTAGAGAAAGGCAACTTAGGGGATAGGAGAGAAGGAATAAAGGTAAAAATAAAATAAAGAAAAATTAAAAAAAAATAAAATTAAAATTAAAAAAAAAAATTAAGTAAATTAAAAAAAAAAGAGGGATAAAGAGATAGAAAAAGAAGAAGAAGAAAAAAGTAATGACAAAATGAAGTTGGAAAACAGGGAAAAAAAGAAGAGGGAGAGAGAGAGAGAGAAAGAGAGAGAAGAAGCAAACTAAAAGAGAAATGGGAAACAAACTATATATATATGGAGAAAATTGCCATAGAAAAACCTCTGGACCCAGCCAATGCCAGTAACAATACTTGGAGATTAATACAAACTACAATATCCACTATTATTAAGTAAGGCTATGATATACAGAAGTAAAATAAACAAACAAAAACAGAGGATTTAAAAAAAAAAATACAAAGCAACAATAACAATACAGGAATAAGCATAACAATTTCACTAAAAGGCATAAAAATTCACAATAATCAACCTTCACACATACAATGCGAAAAGGATAGAGGGGAGAATGGATTTTTTTTTTTTTTTTTAACTAGTTAATATAGTGCAGAGATTGGTATTTATACACTTGGATCAGGGGTTGGAACTTAGGTCTATAAGTATAGTGAGAGCTTTAGCAGGGGGTATAGAGAGAGAATAGAGGAAAAGCTAAAGCCGGAAAGGGATAGGATAAACTGTAGACTAAAGGGTAAAGTTTAGTAAGAGAGTGATAGTGTAAAGGTTGAGTTGAGATAGGGTTGAATGATGCTATAGTAGAGATTAAAATAGAATGAAGGTTACTCCCAATGTAAAATAAAGAAAAAATAAAATGGTACTAGAGAGAGAAAAAAAAGAAAAGAAAGAGAAAAAAAATAAATAAATAAAATTTTTTTTTAAAAAAATTGCAAAATAGCAGTATTAATAGTGATAGAGATTGAAAAATGTAGTAATTGAAAAGGTAAAATCAAGTAAGGAAAAAAGAAAAAAAAATTGTTTCTTAAGTAAAAGATATGAAAAATGAAAATTAAATAAAAGATGTAAAAAATGAAAATAAAATAAAGTATAGCAAAATTAGCATAAAAATGACCAGTACTGGTCACTCACTTCCTCAGTTAATGTATTTGGCACTTCTGATTCTCGGACCAGACAGTCTTGCAGTTCCCAGCTTTCCACTGCACCTCAGTTTTGTAAGGTAATCCTTAATTTTTAGTAGACTATATCTTAGATATTTGTGTCCATTTATTTTTGATTAATTAAAAGACAAAAGAAAAGAAAGGAAAAAAAAAAAAAAAAAAAAAGAAGGGCAGTTTGTAATTCAGCTCTTAGGTGTCAGTGTTTCCGGTTTGACCTCCCAGTCTTTTTGGTTGCTCCGGCCTTCTTTCTCTATGGCTCTAGCTGGCAGGGTGCCAGCTGGCTCCCAGACTATCTCTTCTGGCTCCGATCCCTTGTTTCCAGGGAGGCACTTTCTCCCTGCAAATTCCCCAGATATGCCCAACTAGGCTGATCTTCCCTAGTATTCCGAAGCTAGGGGGTGAAGGGGATCAGGCGCCGAGGTGTCCAGATGTTCCGCCCTTGGCGGGACAGCCGCGATTCTTAACACTCTGTCCCGTGTCCCCTGGCTTTAAAAAAAAAAAAAAAAAAAAAAAATTCCCGCTTCTGGGGAAGCTTATGCCAAACCCAGCACTAGATGTCGCTGCAGCCTTCTTAGGGCTCAGCTTTGCGGGCGCTGCATGGAGGCAGGGCCGGAACTCCCCGGCTACTGTGGCTGCCGGCACCGCGGGACCGCGATCTCTCAGGCTTTCCCCGCAAATTCTGACCTTTCCGTGGGTGACCGAAGAACTCCTTTGAATCCACACACCAGCGCCAACTCGGGCATCTCAGCTACTGGATGGAGCTCTCCGCAGTGGGCTTTCCAGGCCTCAGAGAAGCCACTCCTTTCTCACAGCGCCGCCGCCGCTGCTTCTGCCGCCGCCGCAGCCGCCGCGGCCGCCGCTGTGGCTGTGTTGGCCACCGGCTGGAAATCCTGTCCAGCGGATCGCTGCCTAGCTTCCTTGAAACCTCTGCTGCCCCTCAGCTGCCAATCAACCCTCCCTGAGCGACTCAGATGTTACTTTTATCTGTTCTGGGACCAGAGTCAGAACAAGTCCGACTGTTCGGTCGCCATCTTCAAGCTCCGCCCCCAGGAATATATTCTTTAGGGAAAATGGAAGCCAATGGCTTCAGTTACTTCGACAAGGAAATCAGATAGTGAATTCTTCTACTGAATTAAATAAACTTCAAAGATGTTGTTTATAAGATGGCTATTACTTATAAAAGAGCTGGAGATTTCATGTTATTTGAAATCCTAATATTTGAGCTAACCTTATTTCATCTGCTCTGTCCTAGGACAATAATTTAGAAACAAAGATGATTAATGCTGGCTTGCGATACGGGTATGAATACCTGGGCAACTCCCCTCGGCTGGTGATCACTCCACTCACTGACAGGTGTTACAGGTAAACGCATTAACTTCAGGATCTATTGGGAATAACTTTCACTCATCTCTAGACCACTCATCTATATATATAAAAACCCAGCGACCGAACTGGTGGAATAATCAGAATGACCAAAATGACTGGTGGCTATGATGTGCACTGTGGCAGCCAACTAGCCTGATTCAGGCCCTGATCATCCCCCTGACCCCCAGCCATCCCAGCACACAGCTACTCAGAAGTAAAATATAGTCACAGACAGAGCAGCACCAAGGGGAGCAGGGCCAGAGGCAGGCAGAGCTGCTGGGGAGAATTGGGGGTGGCTCTCCGCTGACACGCTCCCTCCGCTGCCTGCACCCACCTTGCTGCACAGATGCCTGTCGCTTGCATTTCAGAACCCTGTTCGGAGCCCTGCACCTGCACCTCGGGGGCGCGCCCGAGGGCCCCGCTGGCACCGGGAAGACGGAAACCACCAAAGACTTGGCCAAGGCCGTGGCCAAACAGTGTGTCGTGTTCAACTGCTCCGACGGGCTGGACTACCTGGCCTTAGGAAAGTTCTTCAAGGTCTGAGTCGATGCCTCATTTTTTTTTCCATTTACAATATGATAACTGCTCGGAGAGGGAGGCTGTTTACTATGAAACACGGCTTAATGCAAATAAAAGACACTATAGTTTAAGTTAAGAGTAAATGCCATCTCGACAATTCCCAAGAGCAGCGGGATTATACGGACGCTTCCATGGGAAGGAGCCACACCCCCCTCGCCGGTCCTGCTCTGTGGCTCAGCATTGCTGATAGGAATGGGGGGGGGGGGGCGGTCCGGGGGGCAGGTGAAGGGCTTGAGAGCTGTTATGACGGGTGAAGGCTGTGGGACTCGGACTTCTTTGCCTGCAGACTTGTTCTGAGCGAGTCCTGGTTCAGGAACTCACTCCTGTAGGCACGTTCTATCTAGTTTATGTTTTATGGAACTTAAACATCCACTTGGCTGTTTTTCTTCTGATTCTGATTGAGAACCCACCCCCCGAGTTTGTCAGATTGCAAAAGAGGGGGGATTAAGATGGAAAGTCTCTAAACCCCTGAACAGCTCGTCATCCCTTAAAATGTTAGGTGGTTCAATTGAGCACAGAATTGTCCATTTGGGATTACGGGCTCTATTTGTTTTCTTTCTTTTTTTTTTTTTCTGTAAATTTCAAAGTATATTTTTTAAAAATCTGTAATACTTACTTTTCTGAATTTCTCCAGAAGATGTTAACATTTATTTTTAAATGAAACTAACACAAAAGAATATACCAATTCTACCCCTGACTGAAATGTGGCCTGGTCATGTTGGTGGTGGTTGTTAGTCCTTACCCAAGGCTATTTTTCCATTGAATTTTAGAGTGAGTAGAAGCGAGGGCGAAAGACAGAGAGAGAAACATCAATGTGAGGGAGACACATCAATTTGTTACCTCTGATACACACTCTGACCAGAGCCAGGGATGGAGCCTGCAACCCAGATACATGCCCTTGAGCAGGAATTGAACCTGGGACCCTTCAGTCCGAAGGCCAGTGCTCTATCCACTGAGCCAAACTGGCCAGGACTGGCCTGGTCATTTTATAACAAACTTGGAGTATAAAAAGTCTTTACATTTGTGATGTTGAAATAATTAGAGTAAGAGTGTTTTTTTTTAAGTTAAAATTATCCTATATGATAAATGCCAGTCAACATAAGCATAAAGACAGAACAACCAGAGACCAGAACCACACTGCCCTTTGCTGGGCTAACCCTGCCCCCAAGCAATCAGTTAGGGGCGATCAGGTAGGCAGACCAGCATTTTGGGGGTGATTAGGTAGGTAAACAAGTGGCTAGAGGCGATCAGGTAGGCAGGCCAGGAGTTAGGGGAAATCAGAAAGGCAGACAGCCCCTTCCTTGGCTGGCTCCAACCCCCAGCAAGCAGTTGGAGGTGATCAGGCAGGCAGGCAAGTGGCTAGGGGCGCTCAGGTAGGCAGGCAGAGTGGTTAAGGGCAATCAGGCAGGCAGAGTGGATAGGGGTGATCAGGTAAGCAGGCAAGTGGCTAGGGGTGATCAGGTAGGCAAGCACAGTAGTTAGGGGCAATCAGGCAGACAGCAGGGTGGTTAGGAGTGATCAGGTAGGCAGAGCAGGAGTGATCAGGTAGTCAGAGCAGCAGTTAGGGGTGATCAGGTAAGCAGTTAGGGGTGATCAGGTAAGCACTGGTTAAGGGAAATCAGGTAGGCAAGCCAGTAGTTAGAGGAGATCATGTAGGTAGGCAGACAGACGGCCTTTCACAGAGCTGGCCCCACCCCTACAGCAAGCAGTTAGGGGTGATCAGGCTGGCAGGCAGAGTGGTTAGGGATGATCAGGGCCTATCGGGGCTTTCCTTCCCCCAGGCAGGCCTGTGGTTAGGGGAGATCAGATAGGCAGACGGCCCCTCGAAGGCCTGGCCCCGCCCCCTAGCAAAGAAAGAGGGGGGCCCAGGCCAGCCAAGCCATCGCACTCCATACCTGTCACCTACAGAGGGAGGCCACTGGTGGCAGGGGAGGGGGGCAGCACTGCACAGAAGGCAGGCAGTGGCAGCGGCAGGGATGGGACCAGCTGCCTGTGGCTGGGGGAAAGAAAGCCCCGATAGGCCCTGATCTCAGGCCAGGCCTAGGGACCCTACCCAAGGTTCCTGGATTGTGAGAGGGTGCAGGCCGGGCTGAGGGACACCCCCTTTCCCCCCAATGCACAAATTTTTGTGCACTGGGTCTCTAGTAATGAATAAAATACCAAGAAAGCATTTGAATGACCAATTACTATTGTTATCATCTTCCGTAATGATATACAACCTTATTGTAATGATTATTTAAGAAAGATATAGCAAATCTATTTGTTAGATTTGCATACCAGACAGTTGCATATTTCTAAATGTTGAAAGACCCATCTGGTATGTGTTACTCAATTTTTTAATCTGTATAATGACATTGTTAATTTTTTAATTTAGATTCATACACTAAATTGTATTAAATGTACTTACCAGTAAGAATTTGTTGAGTGTATGGACACTGCGTTAGGATTATCTTATGCTGGATAGTGGGGGTACAAAATAAAAGACACAGGTGTTGGCATTAAGAACTTCACAATCTGGCCGAAACCGGTTTGGCTCAGTGGTAGAGCATCGGTCTGCGGACTGAAAGGTCCCAGGTTCGATTCTGGTCAAGGGCATGTACATTGGTTGCAGGCACATCCCAGTGGGGGGTGTGCAGGAGGAAGCTGGTCGATGTTTCTCTCTCATTGACATTTCTAGCTCTCTATCTCTCTCCCTTCCTCTCTGTAAAAAATCAATAAAATATATATTAAAAAAAAAAAAAAAGAAGAACTTCACAATCTGTGTAACTGAATATGTGGCTTCATAAGCATCCTGTTCTTTGTGATTCTAAGCCTTTTACGATAGCATGTACTAGAGATTGGGTCACGGGTGGAATTTTCTAGGTAATGGAAATGAACATTCTTTGACATACATAACGTTCATGGCTAGTCCAGTGTGGCTCAGTAGAGGAGCTGTGTGCACATCCCAGGTCAGCCGCCGTTGACTGTGCGGACGAGTTCTAATTACATCACACCTGTGTGATGTGGCCTTGGCTTCCCCACGGAAAGATGTACACAGAGTGCCATCCCTCCTGCCTGGCACACACCGGCTCTCAGTGCACCATGCCTACATGCATATGCAGCCTATGTCGAATGTACATTCAACAAGCATGTGAAATAAAACTTTTAAAAAACGAATCCGAATTTGAACTGAGCTACTCTGGCTTGATTTTCCAGTTCTTCCTATGACCAAATGGCACACGTGCGTGAGGTGGCTGTGAGCCGGGATGGCGAATGAGGGCCCGAAACTACGCTGTTGGCTTTTAGGTCCTCAGGCCACAGTGCAGTCTAGTTGGCAACTGCAGTTCTCTGACTCTGAGGATTATCGCAGCACCTCCCGTGGAGTCCATGTGGGAAAGGCAAAGAAAATCTGCCGGCAAACACAGCAAGACAGGTTTTGAAACTCAAGGTGCACATCCAAATGCTAAAAAATACACAGAAAGTAAGACAGATCAACTGGGAAATTCTTCCAATTGATCAAACCCTTTGTTCATGCATAATAATGAATTTGGTAATAAGAAAAGCCATCTTTAAAGATAAAGGTGAAGAGCAATTTCCTTGATAGATATTAAGCCCCCGAGCAGATGGGGTGAAAACGCAACATTTCAATGCCACATTTAATCAGATAAAACTGAAGCATTCCATTCCTGTTTCTCCCAGGGACTGTTATCTTGCGGAGCCTGGGCTTGCTTTGATGAGTTCAACAGGATTGATTTGGAAGTGCTCTCTGTGGTTGCTCAACAAATTCTGACCATCCAGAGAGGTAACGGCTCGTTTGTGGTCCTGTGAGGTGAAGAAGGGTAGAACTACGGGAGGTAACAACGGCCCGAGTCACCCTTTCCTGTGGAATCGCTCAGTCATTTCACTCCTGCCCACCACAGGCATTAACGCAGGGGCCGAAATGCTGGTGTTTGAAGGAACCGAGCTAAAACTTGACCCCACGTGCGCTGTCTTTATCACCATGAACCCCGGCTACGCGGGGCGCTCAGAGCTGCCGGATAATCTGAAGGTACGCACAGGGCAATTCCGTCATCATGTCCTTCCTGTAATTTGCAATCAGTACATAACACAAAGAACACGCTATCCTTGCATTTTATGCAAAACATTTGCTTTTAGGTGTCGTATTTAACTTTTAGAAAATAATTTTTAAAGCTGTGATGACCTTTAGAAAATAAATGTGCAAACCAGAAAGAGTTTCCACAACTTGCATTTAAAATTTGGGGTAATTATAGAAAATACAGGAAATAATGAAAAGGTACCCATTCTACTGCTTCCTGTATTGTATCCTCCGATTTTAAATGTCTTTAAAAATGTTAATTTTAAATGCTGAAACCAGATAACTGTGTATACAGGGTGGTTTTGTCCCCCCCCCCCCCCCAAGAGTCTATTATAGCTCAAGCATTTTTCTGTCTTTATAAACATAATTCTATAAATGTACTGAACTACATCGCTTAATGTTGGACGTTTATATTGCTTTTCATTTTCCGGCATTGTAAATAATGCAATGGGCAGTATTTACCTAAATCTTTTCTCTCTTTTAAAGTATTTCCTTAGGGCCAGTCAGAGGACAAAGAGCTATGTTGCTAAATTCCCTTCTAACACAGGGTGAAACAATTTACATTCCACAGCAACTCCAATTCTCTTTAAAACCCAGCCCCAGTTTATTGTTTGTTTTGTTTTGTTTTGTTTTGTTTTTTTAAAATAGCAATACACTTTTTTAACTGAATAGATGAGAACTGTCACTTTTCTGGAGTTGCATGTTTATGGCTGGTGCATAGAGAGCAATGGTGAGGAATCACGAGTGGTCATTGCGGCTCCAAGCCCATCTTCTGGCTCCGGAGCCTGCGTTCTTGCCATCCTGAGGCTGGCCCTTCCACCCCATCCACATGAGAAGCCGGGCCTGGGCCATCCCTGCAGAGTCCCAGGCACTTCCTCAGGACGTGCTGCTTCCCCAGAGGAAGAGCACACAGTTGATACTTTGACATTCGTGTTAATTAATAATTCACTAGAGATTTAAGTAGGATAAGAACTTGACAAAACTGATTGGCCAACAAAATAAGACCCGAAGCAGGGAGGCATGGGACAGACTGACACACCTCTGGGTGGAGTTGGGGAAGCAGGAAGAGATAAGCCAAAGAACTCATATATTATACTTATATGCAGAGCCCATGAACAGGGATAGTAAGGTGGTAAAAACCCATAATGGGAGACATCTGTAATACTATCAACAATAAAGAATATTTAAAAAAGAAATTTGAAAGTTCTTAAAACAATGCAAGGAAAATTTTATATTAATAAAAGGGTAATATGCTAATTAGACTTTCTGGACAAAGCCATGGTGGTGGGGCCAAGGCAGAAGCGCTGAGGGGTGATAAGGCCAGGAGAAGAGGGCAGTTGGGGAGAGGGGGGATGCAGTTGGGGGCAAGCAGACCAGCAGGCAGAGTGGTTAGGGGAGATCAAGCAGGCAGGCAGGTGAGCGGTTAGGAGCCAGTAGTCCCGCATTGCGAGGGGGTTGTCTGACTGTTGGTTTAGGCCTGATCCCACAGATTGGAGAGAATGCAGGCCAGGCTGAGGGACAACCCCCCCACCCCCACCCCAGGCACAAATTTCATGCACCGGGCCACCAGTATTTATATAAAAAGTTAAGGATACATTTATTATATAGTGCTTTTACCTGTATGGTTTGGACACTGTGATGTAATAACGTTGCCGAAGAGCTGTGTCCCACCCTGTGAAGTGGGGAGTGGGGTTGCCTTTATGAGGTCTTTTTACCAGCACGGTGCCCTCCACTCCCGCAGGCCCTCTTCCGGACCGTTGCCATGATGGTGCCCGACTATGCCATGATCGCCGAGATAGTCCTGTACTCCTGCGGCTTCGTCACGGCGCGGCCCCTGTCCGTGAAAATCGTGGCCACGTACCGCCTGTGCTCGGAGCAGCTGTCCTCGCAGCATCACTACGACTACGGCATGCGGGCCGTGAAGTCGGTGCTCACGGCCGCCGGCAACCTGAAGGTAGAGAGCCACTGACTTCCCTCCTAAGCTCCCTCCGGGGGATCCCAGGACCACGTGTCTGCCCCGAGTGCCAGCGGCTGGCTGGTCTCAGCAGCTGAGAAACATTCCTTTATGGAACTAAAAATCTGATTATTTGCCCAGGTGGAAAGGGGAATTTTATGATTTGTCCAACTTGAGCCATGTAATTCTTAGTGATCTGAGTTCTGTTCCATCATTTTAAACATAGACACTAGGTACCACCAAGGAGTTTAATTCTCTGTTGCTGAGAAATATTTTGAAGGCTTTCATGCTACGTAAACATGGACAGCTTTAAAGGAAGTAATCTATAAATAATACACACAGAAGTCCCTAAACATTGTCACTTAATAGAATTACACCATTGCAACTAACTGGTATAGACTCTCTAACTCATTATAGTTGTTAGCAAACTCATTAGTCAACAGACCCAAATATCAACAGTACAACGATGAAATTTCTTTTGAGAGCCAAATGTTTTAAACTTAAACTGTATAGGTAGGTACATTGTTATTAACTTGATTAGGGTACTCCTCAACTGGCCTTTGCTAAAAACTCAAGGGGCCAAAAAGCCCATGTAGCTCGCGAGCTGCAGTTTGCCCACCACTGGTATAGACTAACAGGTATAGATTGGCAATATAATGTTTGCATGTAAAATGGTCTGAATTACAAGTACAGATGAAAAGCCTAAGTATTTTAGGACGTGGGTAACTTTTCATTGGTAGAATCTTGTGTGACCATGAAATATGACTGAGCATTAGTTCTTTATGAAAGCAAGCAAGATATAGTTAACAGACAAATGCAAACTGTGACCTTGGAGTTTATAATATTTTCACATCCATGACTTGGGAAATATTTTAAAATATATCCTACATGATTAAGAACAACAGCATGCATTTTTATCTTCTATAATAACGTTAGCGAGAATCCTGATATATAGTGGTGATATCCTGTTTTGCATGAGCCTAATATGTCATGGTTTGTTTTTCTGCAATAAACAAATGCAACTGGAAGCCACAATTTGTATTATCCTGGCATGTCGTGATTGCATTGTGGCCAGATAATGGGAGAGATGATGCATGTCCTCGTGTATGTCCTTGCTGACATCCTGACTATGGACCTAAGCTATTAAAACCACACGGCAAATGAATCCCACCCTTCCCTGTCCAGAGCTCATTTAGAATCATTGAATGTTTTGCCTTGAATATTTTAAATTTGTCTCTGTTACATCAAGAAACGATGTAAACATTTGCTTTAAAATAATAGCCTCTCAAACAACAAAATAAACGTCTGACGCTTCATTATCTGTGCGTGGTCAGATGGCTCCAAAGACAGTTCCCATGAGCGGGACTGGCTTTGGCCCTGGGAGCTCTGGAGAGTCAGAGGCACTGAACTTGACTGCCAGGCATCCCTGGCCGGTAAGGCTCCCGGCCGTTAAGGAGGGCCATGGAATTTATTAGTCAGAAAGGCTCTGAAGAACAGGTAGAGGGTCCTGGGAAATTAAATTCGAGATGACGGGAGGACCTCCAGAGTGAGAGGTTGAGCGAAGTATCGACGTTGGAAGAAGTAATTCTGAGTTCGGACTTTTGTGAACTATGTGAACCGAATGGGCATGAGCAACAGGTTCCGAGTCCAGCCAGGACATGGTGGCGTTACCACGGGTGTTTTGGAATGCAATGCACGCGTTCTGAAACACCCGCTACTTAAGTGGCTTGGCACATGAACCAGCCATCTCCCTTCTGTCTGGCACACACTAACACATGCCTGTCCTCAGCTCTCAGCCAGCATGCTGCTCCCTGCCCCGCCCCAAACACACGCACACACTTTTTTTTTTTTTTAAATCAGATGAGCTGTGTGCATTTTCCCGAACATTCTGAAGCTAGTTGGTATTTTCCTGTTATTATGTCATCTAATTAAATGTCAAGGAAATGGATGAGATACCAACGTGAAGAGTTTTATTTTTATGGAAACAAAGTTCATTGTTCCAGAACGATTCAGTCAGATGAAAGGCAAAAAACAAAACAAAAAACAAACCATCCAAAACCAAATTTGAATTAGGCATGGAAAATAAAATATATAAGACTGAAAAAAAAAAACTTTAAAAATTGATAAGGATGCTTCTCGTAGATTGTTTCACAAGTACCCGAAGAGTTTGAACCCCTTTGAGGGAACAAAACCCAACACCACAAATCTGGATGGAATGGATGATGCATCATCGATGTGTTTTGTTTTGTTTTTGGAAGAAAATTGGTGCTGAACTCTACACTCAAAGAGAAGGCTCTGGCTTCAAACTATGGGCAAATAACTGACTGTTTATATGCTTCAAACGTAAATGCATCTTTTAAAAATGATTGCCCACTTTTAATGACTGTTTCCACTTAACCAACCCATCTTGAATACACAGGACAAGCAAGCTCTTACCAATAGGGAACCAGTGGCTAGTCCCACACCGTACTGAATTCATGCCCATAGCTTTTAACTTAGAGCAGTGGTCGGCAAACCGTGGCTCACGAGTCACATGCCGCTTGTGAGCCATGGTTTGCCACTCTGTTGACTAATGAGTTTGCCGACAATTGACTTAGAGCATCTGTGAAGAGGTGGTTAGTTCAACCTAGGTTTTTGTGACTAACTAGTAGAGAATTCAAAAAGGATAAAGGTCAGTTTCTACAATGAATAACTATCCAGCTGAGTGGAAATGGTTTATCATTGTGCGTGGGTTTAAATTCCTCCGGGGCCCGTGTGAACATGTAGGGGCACGAGTCAACAAACTCTGGCATCATCATGAGTGTGTCTTTCTTTCAGCTGAAATATCCACTGGAAAACGAAGAAATTTTACTGCTTAGATCTATTATTGATGTAAATCTGCCCAAATTTTTGTCCCATGATTTACCGCTCTTTGAGGTAAGAACATTTATTACTCCAATGTAGCAAAACGCTCATGGCCATGCACTTACCAAATGGCCCAGTGGGCGACTCCCTAGGGACACTTCCTCCTCAGAAAGCCATGCTCTGGACAGAGAAACATGATCATTCCATGTATGTGTGAAGGGTGTTTAGCTAACTTTGCTGCTCCAGATGACTTTTAACAAGTTGGGGTTTTAAAATAGCACTTTTATGAAAACCACACATGGAATAGCACACACAAGTTACAATATGTGCTTGCTTATGAATTGCACTAGAATGTAGGTCCGTGAAGGTAAGACATCGGTCTAACACAGCTCCGACCTCCTTGCACAGACTAGGGACGTGGTAATTGTCGCTAAAGTAGTGATGAAGGTAATGCATATATAAATAAGCTTAATTTCTTTGAAAGAGTGCCGTGGCTTGGATGAAATTGTTTTTTCAGGGTGATTTAAGATGAGAGCGAAGCGTGTGAGTCCTGTTCTGTTTTAAAGATTGGATTATGAATGATTGAGAAGGAGTAGAGTGATGGCTGCAGTTTCCGTACTGTAACTCGATTTCATGCGTTTCCTTCCCCATCTCGGGGAGAGGAGGTCAGGGAGGGGCCCGGGCTTCTCAAAAAAGCTGTCGCAGGACGTGTCGCCTGGAAGTGCAGGCAGCCAGTTCCCGGCGGGTGAGGACTGAGTGGTCTGGCTGTCACCAGTGGGGAGGAATGGCGCTGCCCACCAGCGAGGGCCAGCATTGTCAGTGGCCCCAAGCCCTGTGCCGCCTCTGGAGGGGGCTTCCCTGAGCTTCAGAGCCGCGGTGCCAGTACCTTCTAGAGCAGAGCCACAGCGAGGAGGCACACTCTCTCCCTGAGGCTTCCCCTCCGTGGCCTTGGTCCTAGCACGCTGAGCAGATTTTCCAGGAGCAAAAGCAGTGCTCAACGTCACAGAGCTGAAAGGTTCCTCGCTAGGGTATTCTCACAGGGCTGTGACTTCATCCAGTGAGCACTGAGCACTGAGCACTGAGCACTGGCCAAAGTAGAGTGCAATGGGCATTGCCAATCAGGACAACCCCTCGTGGTGAGAGACTGCCTTCCACTGCAGAAAATTTATCCTCTCTGCCTCCTCCCCAATCCCCGGTGTCCACAGGCCGCTCCCATGGGGAGGGCCAGAAGGACGTGTCTACACATTTCCAGATCTCCCTGGGGGGAAGGGGCGCAGTCTTTATTCAGAAACACTGAGCACCAAATGTGTTCCGGAGGGATCTGCTCCGTTTAAGGTTAACCTTGAGCAATTTGAGATTTTATTTTATTTTTTAGAAAACACTATGCACTTAGTATTATGGACCGGATCCTGTTCTAAGAGCTCTGAGCTAGGATTTACTGAACTCACAATGAGCCAGCGAGGCGGGCGCTCTGGCCACCCCGTCTCACAGAGGGTACTGGGCAGCACGGAGGTGCTGAGTAACTGTGCTGATGGCCAGTCAGGGGGGAGGGGGAGGAGGTTGTGGTGGGGCGAGTAGGGGTTCCAGTCACACAGTTAGGCGGTGGCCTGCTCTCACCCACTCTCCTGTACGGCCTTCCTCTTCTTTGCCCCAAGGAAACTCCGTGCCTCGATGAACCGGGATTCGTTTCAACACAGCAGCATTAACAAAATTAAATTCAGGAGTAACTAAACTTGACATTTGTAAATTCTAAAGTACAACTGCATACTTGCTGATGGCACTCTTCTGACTTTCCACCTTTACCTGCAGAGTCAAAGAAAGAGTCCTCTTCCTCACACAGGATGCTGTGCTTCTTGTAGCCTCAGCAGCTGCTAAAGGAGTATTTCCGAGAGCTTGCAGTTAACTCTCTCTATTGGTGAACATTAACTATGGAATTACAGTTCTTTCCGGTCATACATTGTATGATTGATTTCATTTCTTAGGCCATGACCAAGCACCACAAACTGGGTGCCCGAAGACGGCACACATCTGTCCCCTCGCAGCCTGGAGCTGAGGCGTTTCCTCTGGAGGCTCTGGGGAGGGCCGTTACCAGGAGCGAGAGCCACGCTCCTGTTCACGCAGCAGAGCACCCTCGCTGGGTGCCTTCCCGGGCAGCGCTGTGTTCTCAGCTCCTGGGCTGCTGGCCGTCGTGGACGTGGCTTCCCTTGGCACCGCTCCAGCCTCCACCTTCATCACGTGGGGCCTTCTTCCCTGGGTGCCTGGGTCTGCATCTTTCTCTCCTTCCTCCTTCCCGCTGTCCAGACCACTGTCACTGGGTGCAGGGCCCAGTACGACCTCGTCTAACCTCGCTTACATCTGTGAAGCTCCTCTCCCCAGATAAGGCCCCACTCTGAGGTCCCAGGTGAGTGTGAAGGGCCACCAGCTGGTCAGGGGGCTGCCAGCTTCAATGAGGAAAATGCCTCGGAACGCGTCTGTGCAGACGGCCTAAGGTATGGGCTGGAGTTGGCTGTTTTGGCAAATCTGGGTGTTCTAGCATCACTTGTTGGAGGTTAGCTTGTCTCCTTGCTGTGGGTTTGCCTTCGTGCCCTTGTTGAGAATGAGCTGTTCCCTTGATATGTTTGTCCGTCTTTATGCCACTATGACAGTCTGTACGGTGAACCTTAAAATCGGATTGTGTTTGTTGTCTAACTTTTTTACTTAAACATGCTGTAAACCGGAGAAATCCCTTGTGACACTGGGTTAAGCAAAGAATGTCTTAAACACAACATCACACGCACAAGACATAAAATAATACATTGCTAACATAGACTCATCAAAATTAAAATGTTTCTTCTTTGAATAATACTGGTAAAAGAATGAAAGACAAGTTGTAGACTAGGAAAAATACTTGCAAATTAGATACATGATGGAGAACTTGTGTATGTGTATATATATTTTTCACCTGAGGATATTTTCCCATTGACGTTTAGAGAGAGGAAGAGACAGAAATATCATCGATGTGAGACAAATACATTGAATGGTTGCCTCCTGCATGAGCCCCGACGAGCCCCAACCGGGCTGGGGAAGTGCCTGCAACCAAGGCTTGTGCCCTTGATCTGAATCGAACCTGGGACCCTTTGGTCTGCAGGTCATTGCTCTATCCACTGAGCCAAACCGGCTAGGGCTTGTACGCATAATATTTAAAAGTTACCATTGAGAAAATAAACTGACTAAAAATAGCAAAAGATTTGAACAGGCACTTTACTGAAGAAAATATATCTATAGCATATAAGCACATGCAAGAATGTCAATCATTGGAAAATGGGAATTGAAGCCAAATAAGATACCGTTACACACCTATTTCTATGTCTTAGTTTAAGGTGGCTGCTCATACCATATACTGGAACCCTTATGCCCTCTGAGGGAATGCAAAATAATATAACTACTTTGGAAAGCAGGCGATTTCTTAAAATGTTAAACACACATGCACACTCATGGTACTACCCAGGTATTCCACTCCGCAGTGCTCACCCAAAAGGAATGAAAGCATTTGTTCATAAAAAGACTTCTACCCAAATGATCACAGCAGCTTTATTTGTAATAACTCCAAACTGAAACAGTGAAAATGTCCATCAGTAGGGGAACGGATTTAAACACTGGGTCACTTCAGTACATGGGACTACTTCAGTACATGAACTCCTGACACGTGCTGAGACCTGTAAATGTCCAAGCCTTCATGCCAGGTGAAGGAAACCAGACAATAAAGTGCAGCACATAATATACAGGTTATCTATATTAAATTCTAAACAATGCAAATACAAATAGCAACAGAGGCAAGTCAGGAGTCACCCAGGGATGGAGATAGGAGGCAGTGAGGAGGGAAGGGAAGGGGGATGACAGAAGGTGACAGGAAACGTGGGGAGTGACAGACATGTGATTATCTGGATGGACTCGATCGTTCCACTTATCAAATTGTACACTTTAAATATATACAATTTATTGTGTGTCAACCATATCGCTAGAAAACTGTTAAAATACTGTTGAATGATTAGTTAACGACTTTATTTCCATCAGTATTAAATATGTTTATGTGTGTATATACTTGTATGAAAAGTATGTGTTTGTATATGTGTATATGTATATGTGTGTGCAGGTAGATAGATAGATAGCAAATGTATAAATAGGTAATATAAATTCCTAAATCATCTATCATCAGGGAATTACTTCAGACTTGTTTCCTGGGGTGAAGTTGCCAAAGCCAGATTACCATGACTTGCTGGCGGCCATCAAGGACAACTGTGAAGCCATGAACTTGCAAATGACCAGCTTCTTTTCTGAGAAGATCCTCCAGATTTATGAGATGATGATCGTGCGCCACGGCTTCATGATTGTCGGAGAACCGTTTGGAGGAAAGACCAGTGCATATCGCGTCTTAGCTGGAGCCTTAAGTGATATATGTGAAAAGGTCAGTGTGTTATAAGTGCATTATTTTATTGTAACCAAGATGTGCATGTATATCTATAATAATAAAAGCATAATGTGCTAAATAGACCAGACAGCTGAACAACCTTCTGGACATCGTTCTGGATGTCCTTCTGGACGAAGTGTGGCAGCCGGGGCCAAGCCAGAGTAGTAGGTAGGGGCAATCAGACAGGCAGGTGAGCAATTAGGGGTGATCAGACAGGCAGGCTAGTGGTTAGGGGTGATCAGGCAGGCAGACAGAGGGGTTAGGGATGATCTGGCAGGCAGGTGAGCAGTTAGGAGCCAGCAGTCCCAGATTGCAAGAGGAATGACCAACTGTCAGTTTAGGCCTGATCCCACATCAGGCCTAAACCAGCAGTCGGACATCCCCTGAGGGGTCACAGATTGAGAGAGTGTGCAGGTCAGGCTGAGGGACCCCTCCCCCATGCACAAATTTCATGCACTGGGCTGCCAGTATATAATAATGAGTATATTAGTCAAAATTTATGTCCTACACATTGCAGTTGGGTCCACTTTGATATGTTAGAGCAGTGGTCAGCAAACTCATTAGTCCATAGAGCCAAATATCAACAGGACAACGATTGACATTTCTTTTGAGAGCCACATTTTTTAAACTTAAACTTCTTCTAACGCCACTTCTTCAAAACAGACTCGCCCAGGCCGTGGTATTTTGTGGAAGAGCCACACTCAAGGGCCCAAAGAGCTGCATGTGGCTTGTGAGCCGCAGTTTGCCGACCACAGTGTTAGAGGAATGAAGCTATTTTAAACTCTTCGACTAATATTGCATTTCTGGCTACTGGGTTTTGAAGTTTTTGCTTCAGATACTTCAGTGTTCATAGGCTGTTTGGGCTTGTTACCATTATCTGCTCACTCTCCCCTTGAACCAACGTGAAGTGATGTGCTTGTTCTTTACGTGCTCTGCGTCTCCCGATCTAAGGGCAGTACTGCCACCCACATTGTCTCCTGGCACCCATGTCTTTCACCGTAACCTGGGGGGTCACTGTGAGTTCCTTTCTGTGGAGAGCACATAGTGTGATGTTTATTTTCTCCAGGTTGATGGTCTTTCTCTTTTCACAGGGGTGGGGTGGGGGGGTTGGGGAGGGTGGTAATTCGTAATTCATTTCTATTTATTACAGAAACTGAGATGCTAGTTATTTCTGTCATCTGCTTCCCTTGCTATATACAGTTATCTATAATAATAAAAGCGTAACATGCTAATTAGACTGGACAGCCGAACGACCTTCCAGACGTCCTTCCGGACGACCTGAACGAAGCCGGGGCTGTGAGGACCGCGGCAAGCCGCCACAGCTGCGAGGGCTGAGCCCCCTGCACAAACTCCGTGCATTTGGGCCTCTAGTGTTTTCTGTAAAGACTCTACAAAACAGATAAATACATTGATTGATTTTTTTTTTTCCATATTAAGGGGTTAATGGAAGAAAACAAGGTTCAAATCACTGTCCTG